>NC_090899.1:1357670-1456148 GCF_040956055.1 Brachionichthys hirsutus
GACGACGATGCGTTCAAGTGCCTCTTGACCTCAAGGTGCCCGCTTCAAGCAGCACTGATGTAGAGGAGGAAAGCGGCCACTAGATGGCAGCACCAGCCGATGCCTGAAGAAAAGTTCTTTCTTAAAAGTCTCCTTCTCTGCTCACCCTATTTGTCTCCCCATCCCTCCCTCCCTCTCTCTCTCTCCCTCTCTCTCTCTCTCGCTCTGTATAAAACATCCCTCCACTGTGACACTCCCCCCGTCTCTCCTCGCTGAAGCGGGTTTTAGCAGAACACCCACCTGGATGAGCCCGAGGAGTCTCTGCTCCCTCGCATCAGGACCGACTCCATTCTCCTCCGGTCGGGGGTGGGGGTGGGGGGGGGGGGGCAGGGGTGCGTTTGTCGGCGGCTGAAACGATCGAGCGCGTTTCGACGGGAAGACGCAAAGAATCATGAAGACCCCCCGTCTCCGGGCGTCTCTGCTGCTGCTGCTGCTGCTGCCGGGCGTCTCCCTGGTGAGTTCAATGTCATTTTAGTTTGAGTCATTTTGCAAAGATTTGTCAAAGGATGAACAGAAATGTCGTCGTTTTGGACAACGAAAGGTCCGAACGGGTCGAATAACGAGAAACTCCAGAAAACGCTAAAGTCGACTTAAAGGCGTGTTTCGGAACGATTGTCTTTCCTCCGTGCTCAGATCCCCGCCAACCGTCAGGACCAGGCTCCCCAAATCCAAACCTGCATCTTGACAGCCCCCCCCCCCCCCCGATTACAGATGCAGCTCAATGAGAACGTTTGACGGCGCCGCCTGAGCCCGCTGTGACAAACACACCAACTCAAAGCCTCGGCAGTTTGTGACAAGCCAATTCCTTTAATCCTGGCGGAGACAGTAACCCCTCACCCGCCGGTAAATCTGTCAACAAAGCAATCAAAGCGGCGCAGGAACCCCCCCCCCCCCCAACCAAAAAAAAACCCATTCCATAAACTTAATCCCACAAACTTGACTCGGCCTTAAGAAGCTCCGGCGGCGTTATCTGTGTTTAATTTGCATATTGATGGGAAGAAGTCAATTACTATTAATTATTCTCTACAACTTAATAGCCATTATCGAATTGAATTCACCGTCTTGAATACCATAAACTCAATTTCACAGCTGGCTAAGCACACTAATAATTCCCCCCCCCCCCCCCTTCTTGTGAATCCGTCCTGCATCGGAGGAACCCGACGTTTCTTTCGAACCTGAACGAACACGCATCGCCCGATTGTCACAACGCGAGACAAACGTCGGCCGAAACGATCGCCGCCATCTTGATCTCGTTGACGTGTGTTTTCCTTTTTTTTCACAGACCGGGCTGCCAAATCGCTTTGCCGTGCTTTAATGGGATGATCATAATTGTTTCGCGCTCGACGCATCCTAAGCTTTCGCCTGCAGCCCCTTCGGCAGATTGCTGCCCCCCCCCCCCCCCCTTGGGAAGCCCCCCCAAACTTACTTTGGCCGCCTTTGAACCAAGTCGTGTGTGAAATAATATGATTATGCATTTTTCCTCTGGGTAAGTTGGACAAACTGGTGGCTAGGGTCCCCCCCCGCCCCCTCCTCTTCCTCCTTCGTCTTCAAACTGCCCCCCCCCCCCAATCCGACTGCGAACGGTATTTATCCTCTTCATGGTGGTAATCGTGCCCCGGCCTCTCAAAGCGGCGCCGCGGCGATAGGACCCGGCTTCACCCGCTGCTGCCTCTGATGTCTTGACACACTTTGTGATTTGTCATCATCTCTGACCCCCCCTCACCCCCCCCCCCCCCCCCCCCAGGGTAACACTTTGATATCACTGGGAGAATATGGAACTAAACGCTCAGTGGGCGTCAGACTCCCACGGCTCATCCATCAGCTCGGCTACGGGAGGACGCCCTCGAGACGAGGCAGGTTAAACTCGCTGGAAATCACTATGACGACAATCATATCCCAAGTGCCCCCCCCACCCCCCCGGAAAAACACTCTTAAAGACGGCATCAGCGACCGACCTGTGAGCGAGCATCCTGCTGCATGTTCAATAAAGTTAGGCTTAAGAGAAGCCTCGCCGAAGAGCAGCGGCGCGAGACGCGAAGTCTGGCGTCCGAAAGGTCACATGTTTGACATCCGCCCGTCCCCGAAGCCTTCAGAGCTGCTCATGCTTTAAGCCTCTATAAGAGCATCAAGTTTTAAAGCCTCAAGTTTAGAAGAGCAAACAAATCCCAGTAAAACCCTGCAGGAAGCGGCGAGACGTTAAAGTCCGGCAGCTTCCATTTACCAGAGCTTCGTCTGGACTCGCCGTCCAATCCAGGCTGCAAAGTGGCAGCCGAAATCCGCCGTCATGGCCGCCGTCGGGGGGGGGGGGCGCCGTGAGGCCCCCCATTCCATTCGGAGTTTAAACCACAAACCGCATTCAGGTAAATGTAAAGTGACACACACTTTCATTCTCCCATCGCAGGGCTTTGTGTACGGCCCGCCGGCGAGTCCGGAGGTTCTATTAGAGACGGAATTCACCGGGGGGTGGGGGGGGGGGGGGCAGTCCATAGAATAGCCCACTCGGCTCGGCTTGTTTATCTTCCTGCCTCAGAGAGGAGACGCCGGCACCTTATCACAGCCTCGCCGGCAGCAGATACCGTTTCGGTTTGTCCTGAGCGGCGTCTCCGAAAGGAGCCCTGCGCGGTGCACGCCTCCCCCCGGCGGTCGCCGTTATCTCGCACCGGGATTCTGCCTCGCACGCTCCAATTTGGGAATAACATTAACAGTTAAACGAGTTCCGGGGGGAAACTCCTGCATGACAAACAGCAGGGTTGAAAAGTCGGACGGACTCTGAGCCGTGAAATGAAAGCCGGTCGACGCGATGGCGAGACGAGTCTGGAGTCCCGTCCGTCCAGCACGCCGTTATTAGTCGTGTGACATCATCACGAACCGGAGGAATTCAAATCAACCCTGATTTTGCCCAACGTTTAAATCCAAAGAATGGACTCAATTCTTGGATGCGCTCCTCCGAAACGCGGACGCTCCTTCCCCGCCTCGTGTCCAACCGCCCACCGAGCGCCACGAGAATCTGTCAAGTCGTTTTTGAGAAGTCCTCCAAACAGATAAACAAACAGACGCGGCGTGGGCGTGGCTTGGACCGATCCGACGGATACAACGTGACCAAAGCCCGGATCCGGTGCGGATTCAAGTAGCGCCCCAATTCTGATTGGTGTGTGCGAAATCATGACATCACCTTTGAAAACTGAGCTCCACCCACTTAAAAAACAAACAAATGATTAAAAGCTGGAAACGAAGGGAATCATCTCAGCCGGTGTTTGTTTACAGGATTAAAGAAACTCTGGGAGTCGATCCATTCAGTAAAAACGTTTAACATTCAAAGATTTTTCCGTTTTTTATTGCGTCTGATGATGATTTTTGAACGTATTTTGTAATTTCCTAATGTTCAATTTCTTGTGTCCAACACAAACATCAGAGGAACTGTAAAAAAAAACAAAAAAAAAAACACAATATTTAAAAGATATAACTTTGAGAGGCTGAGACAGAAAAATCTCCTAATCCGTCACGAGAAGGTGAACAGATTTCACAAAAGGTAAAGAAGCGTTACTCAAAGCGGGGAAAAAAAACACACAAGATATAAAACATACTGCGGCGCTACGAAGGAAACGAAACCAATTACCCGCGAAATAAACTGGGCTGGTATCCGGGGGCGACGGGCGCTAGCTACGATATTTAATAAAAAGCCAACAGACAAACGGATTCTGCTAAACCCGAAGTTATGAACGTGTGACTGCTGACCTTTAAGCTGCCATGTTTGTTTTCCTCTTGTCCTTTATCCGGCAGAAGCCTCTCTCTCTTCTCTCTGCAGCATCATTGTCAGGCACGCACACGCACACGCACACGCACACACACACACACTCTTTGTGCCTCGCTTGCATGTTTCTGGAGCCGGCTGGTAAGTCTTGGCCCGCCGAGTGTCAGCGCAGAGAGTTGGGCTGTTCTGGATAGAAGCGTTGCCTCTGATCTGACTAATCTCCCCAGGCTGGATTACAGGTTGGGCTCTAATCCGTTAAGTGCGGGGGGGGGGGGGCGGGGGCTCTGTGACTGTGAATCTAATCCAGAGGCTGTCAGGTGCTTTAGATGAAAGCTAATTGCGTGTCACGGTTTTGGGCAGGAAACAAAAACGCTGGCGACGACGAAACGAGCCTCCACCACGAGGAACGCTTCGGACGGGCGGGGTCGGGCCGGCCCGCTTCGGACGGGCGGGGTCACTTCGGTTCCTTTGAGGCAGCGGTCCCCAACCTTTTTCCTGCCACGGACCGGTTTCATGCCGTGAATCTTTTTCGCGGACCGGGGGGGGGGGGGGGGGTGTATAAATAAATATTTAATATCAATATCTACTCACCATAAATTGTGGTCCCAATAATTACTTCTGTCCTTCATGGTTTTTTGTTTCATAAATTCCACATTCTTGTTTTTTAATCCGGGTTCTGGTCTCAACGTGCCGAAGCAGGTTTGAACCCTCCATTGCTCGTTAACGCGAATCAGCTGTTAATACCCGAGTTTTAAATCTTAGTCCTGGTTTCTCTTCTGGGAGGTCATCACCTCCTCTTCCTCCTCTTCTTCCTCCTCTTCTTCCTCCTCAGTAGGACTTTTCTCCTCAGCAAAGAAGCTCTCCAAATACTTTTGTTTCTTTTTATTAATTTTCGCGAGTTCACGGCTGTTTTTTTTAGCAACGTATCAAGACGCGATTGTTACGTTGGAGAAAATCCGGTCGTTTTTCAAATAAAACACCTTTTAGACGCTAATAATCGATACAACGGAAATTGTACACATTAGTTGTTCTTTCTTTGCGGCCCGGTAACAATGCCTCACGGACCGGTACCGGGCCGCGGCCCAGTGGTTGGGGACCCCTGCTTTAAGGGGAAACTGAGAGGAAGGATGTAACAGGACGTTCATCGCGTGGTTTATGATGCTTTTGAAAACACGCTCCGTAGAAAATCTAAATCTCTGGTTGACAAAATGAAACTCTTGAATCATCAGAGCCCCGCCACACACGCACACGCACACACGCACACACACACACACACACACACACACACACACGCCGGCCACTAATTATCCTGACAGTCACTTAAACCGGCTCAAAGCGGTTTCCTAATATCCCTTGATCTGGTTTCAGGACTCCATCGAGACCGAAAGCCGGTTACCGAGCGGCGTCCGTAATTACCGCACGCCGAAAAAGAGATTTCATTTGATCGCGAGAGACTCGGGTCTTTTCACGACTCGCAATGGAAATATAACGAGAAATAAACGGCGCCAACGGCCCGGATCGTGGCCGGAAGGTCATCCAGAGGTCATCCATTGGCCGTTCGAATCTGATCCCGCTCTGACTTCTACGCCGGCGCCTGGACAGCGAATCGATCCGAGGAACATTAACATCCGAAGCGAGCTGAAACTTTGAAACGGAATTAAAGCGACTCAGCTTCGACGTCAGCGCCGGCGGATTTATTGCCGCTTTGCTGGCTGCGGGTCTGCGAGGCGCCGTCTCCCCGCCACTTTTACATCCTAAGGAGCTTCATGGTCGACCGTAATGGTTCCAATAAATCCTGAACAGAACGCCCGCTTCATCCTCACGCTCGCCTCTTCTTTTTATTAAGCGGGACTCTTGTTTCCAGCGCCAGAAGACGGGAGGAGGTGTCCATTAATACCGTTTAACGGCGCCGCTGCGCTGGGAAATTCAGATTCCTCTTCATCGCATCGCCGCAAACGTCCTGCCGGGAGATTCCTACGAATCCAATCGGCCGCGGAGATGAGCCGATATCAGAGTCCAGATTTGACTCGATGCATTTTAGAAACACTCCGGCTTCGCTTTCGAGTCAGATGAAACAGCCTCGGAGATTCTTTATTTTTAACGGTTCAAGCGCGTCAGGTCATTCATCATCAAGGGCCCTTCAAAACAACTGGAGGCCATCTTTTAAAACTCCTCCACTCTGAAGTTGGTGAAATAAACGCCTGCGTCAGAGGAGGATCACGACTCCTCCCGACTCCTCCCGACTCCTCCCGACTCCTCTGGCTGCGTCCTCTCTCAGACTCCTCTGAAGGAGAGACGACCTAATTTTCAAAGCATCGATTCCGGGGGTGAAGGTGCGAGGTGTAAACGCTTCGATCACATAGATCTGCTGTCGCGTTCCCCCGCGAGGGGCTCGGAGGCGGCGGCGGCGGCGGCGGCGGCGGGGGCGGGGGCGGGGGGGCGGGGGCGGGGGGGGGGGGGGGGGTCGCGGGGAAGCGTCGCTCCGTCATCTGGGGCGATTGTTAGAGAAGGGACACAGAATGTATCATCAATCATCCGCTCAGGACACATGCAGCGAGTCCCCCGCTCCATCACGTCTGCACCAAGGAGCGCTTGATTCGTCTCCAAGTACGGCAGGAAAACCCTTCATCTTGATTAGGACGCGGCACAAGAGCGGTTTCACACGGAAGAGTCGGAGACGCAGAGCGTTCGCTCCAGGTGTTCTAAGGTGTTTCAGTACGAACTCCCGTTGGGGAGGACGCTGCGAAGGACAGGGTGAAGTGGAGAAGGTTGAGTTGCTGTGTCCCGCCCCTGAGGGGACGAGCCGAAACTACAGTAGTACTAGTAGTAGTAGTAGTAGTAGTCGCGGGGCCGGGTCCGGGACCGATGGACGACTCACGATGTTCCTGCACAGCTGGATCAAGTTCTCGACCGCAATCCAGATACGGGACCTTAAAATGTTCTCCTCTTTGTTCTCCTCTTCTTCCAGGTGTCGTCTACTGATTCACCTGCTTCAAGAAATCCGGCCTTGAGAGAGACCTCCAAACCCAGAGCGAAGACCTACTGGGCCGCGAGCAGCCGGGCGTTCCCCGCCGGCCGCCTGCTGCCCCAGACCCTCAAAGAGAACTTCACCTCCCTGGATCTGAACTACGACGAAGCCGAGGCGTACTCCAAGCGGGAGCGGTGGACCTGGCTTCACAACGCGTCCGCCGCCCACGACCCCCGACCCAGGGCCAAGAGGAGGCCCATCGTCAAGACCGGCAAGTTCAAGAAGATGTTCGGCTGGGGCGACTTCCACTCCAACATCAAGACGGTGAAGCTCAACCTCCTCATCACCGGTAAAATCGTGGATCACGGCAACGGGACGTTCAGCGTCTACTTCCGTCACAACTCCACGGGACAGGGCAACGTGTCGGTGGGACTGGTTCCCCCGACCAAAGCCGTGGAGTTCCAGGTCCGGCAGCAGCAGCGGCACCAGCAGCAGCAGCAGCACACGGCGCTGGAAACCAAGGAGACCAAGCTGTTCAACTGCAGGGTGGAGTACGAGAAGGTGGAGAAGGGCACCAGGAGCTCGCTGTGCGCCCACGACCCCTCCCAGAGCTGCCCCCAGCAGCAGACCCAGAGCCACGTCTCCTGGCTGTGCTCCAAGCCCTTCAAGGTCATCTGCATCTTCATCACCTTCCACAGCACCGACTACAAGCTGGTTCAGAAGGTGTGTCCAGATTACAACTACCACAGCGACGCCCCGTACCTCCCCACCGGGTGATCGCGGGACCAGGGGGGTCCGGGTCCGGGTCCGGAGGGGGGGGGGGGGGGGGTCGGATTATTGGGACGGTAATGGAGTCAAAGACGCTTCAGAAAGCGGAGACGCTATCCTTGTTGAAAGACCGGTGCAGCCCCGATGAACAGATCTACCCCCGGGGCAACTACGGGGGCATTTAAGGGAAGCTTACAAATACTCATATTTATGCACAGCTGCTTACGCCGAGGAACGTCTCAAATATGCCGATTGTATTTATGTAAATATTCAGGATTCCACCGCAGAAAACAATTTCATTCACGTTTCCTCCTGCTAATTCAGTCGTCCGTGTCGGCGGCGTGTTTCCGTCTTTTCCAATCCGTCTCCGGTAATCATGGCAACCACGTAAACGTCAACGCAAATAAGACGAGTCCGCAGGGCGCGCGTCGGAGGGGCTAATGGAAGAAGCTAACGCATTTGGAGTGGTGTCGTTTCCCGCAGTGTGATTTTTAGAGCGACGTCGCCGTCGTCGTCTGCGTACGAACCCGATAACGGCGCCGGTATGTTCAGAAATAATCTTCATCAAGTCATCGGAGGAAGAGAAACACACGCCTGTTTAAACTCTGCGTTGGGTGCTAGCGGTTTAAAGGCTCCCGTCAGATCAAGCACAAAGAGAATAAGTGCTGTAATAAATAAATTAAACTTGCAGACGAGACGAGAGACCGAGGACGGATTCCTGCGCCGCCGCTTTGAAAAGTCAAACGGATAAAAAAAAAAAGGTGTGAAATCCAGAAGAAGTCTGGAAGTTGTGTTGAAACGGTTCTGGCAGCAGGCGCTAATCGGGAATTCCACCTTAAACATCCGCACCTCTGGTTATCCAAAAAAACACCCCGCTAGACGAGACGACCGCCGGCCGTTAACGACGCCGGAGCTTCCAATTGGCTATTAAACCTTCATTACATAAATTGGGAGCCGGTGGCTCGACGTGAAGCATTAAGAGGAAATGAAGACGGCGTAAAGCGGGAGAGTCTCCAGCGGAGGAGGGGGAATTAAAACGCTGATGGAAAACTGGAAGGAAAAAAAAGATGTGCACCTCGGGGGGCGATCGCTGCCGTCTATTCAAATCCAGCCCCCGTTGGTGATGCCTGCCACGCCGCACGCCGTGGACGACGTCTGATGGAACGGCGTTCCCGCCCGTTGGGATGAGCGAGCATAAAGAGGAATTTATGGAATGACTGGAAGCACCCGACTCGTAGATGGAGAGCGTGTTTCTGTCAGCGAGGAGAAGGAACGGCTCGGATTGCCGTTTGGGCCAGTTCTTTCACGTCTCCCGCCGCCGCCGCCGCCCGCCCACCCGTAATGTGCCAGGGACAGTTTGTTCAGCTTCAAAGAACTAAAGCAGCACTTTGCCGACACAATGCGGCCTCATTATGCACATAATCTTACAAGTGCAAACAGTCTGGCTCAAACGCGTTTGGTGTTGGAGCCGCCGAGGCGGATCCGTCCCCACCGAGGCCGCTGCAGCACGCGCTGCGTGGCGTTTAATAACGGCCGGCGCCGAGGCGTCGCTTTCTGCTCCGTTTTAGCATATTTTAGCTCAGCGTTTCGGTCTCATTTAACTTTGCAGCTTCGATTCGTCTGCACGATCAACAAGCTCGGACGGATCCGCCGCAGCTAGCGGAACAAACAAAACGCTGGTCGGACGCAGCTAGCGATTAGCCGGCAAAGCCAAAGAGCCAGATTTCCCACCGGGAGTCGGTGGAAAGACGAGAAAGGGTTGATTTTCTTCTGTTCTCTGCTGCGTAGTGTAAATGAGAAGGAGCGTGCTAGCCCTTGTTAGCATGGAGCGATGCTACGTGTCGCTGCGCCGAAAAGCAAAGGTCATCTTTGATCCGGATTACGATCCGGATCACCAGATCAACTGTTCCAGAAAATAAAGATCTGCCTCTAATTCCACTTCTAGCATCGAAGCTAATCTTTAGAATCGCTGCACCTTTAATGCAACTCAATGGAATGATTTTAAAAAGCCGATGCACACCGGAAGAGGTTTGGAGTTTAAATGTCGGAGAATTCCTGCTCATTTCAGGGCAAAACGGGAGAAATCTCGCCGCCCCCCCCCGGAGGAAGGCCGCTTAATGAGCTCAGCGCTTATGAATGAAACCGCCGATTACAACCCGGGAGCGTTTGGACGCCTCCGTTATCTCCGGACCCAGATCTCCTCCCTCGGTTCAGCCGACCGGCTCCGGCGCCATCCATGCCTGCCGCCTGTCCCCTAGCTCGCCCCACAGCCCCTGATTAATGTGGCCTGGGCGGGGGGGGGGGGGGGCTGTCAGAAATGGCAGGGAGAATCATGGGATTTCTCCTTCAGAGTCCCAAAGACAGCCGGCAGCTGCAGGAGTAAAGCGGTGACCAACCACCGGCCTTTGGGCTGCCTGTGGAGGTCCACGTTGGGGGGGGGTTGCTCAGGTCGTGTCAGAGGCGGTTGGGGGAGTAGTTTTGTGCATCCTGGCTTGCCATCGCTTGACGCCACGCCTCCTCCAGCAGCTCCAAAATGTACAGCTTTGTTTTTGTCTCCGTGTTTTTGTCTCCTGTTTGCAACCTTGGGCCCGGTTTGTCCCTCCAGACCCGGTCCTGCAGCGGGACCCGGGTCTGGAGCCCAAGCCTTTTTGTTCTGTGACCTATTAAAGACTATCAGACAACGCCTGATGTTCTTCCCCTCTTTGTGACGAATAAATTATTCTCCTCCGAACACCATTCCTCCCCCGGAAATGAAAACGCACTCAATACGAACGTAAAGGTAAAAAAAAAAAAAAAAAAACCTGCGGAGAATTAATTAACCTTTTTCATTTTAATTGCTTCAGTGACAGCTGTCCTTTGGTGCCGGAGCCGTCCTAACGCACGCGCTGTGAGCTCGTCAACGACTTCCACAGCGAATAGATTAAAACGCCACAGAGGAGAGAGTCATTTCATTAGTCGGAGTTAATGCCCCCCCCCGCCCCCGGACAGAACCAGGTACGAACACCTCACCCCGAAATATGCAGGGAAATGAACAATACCATTAAGCCCATGCGAATTGAATGAATAGTGGCAACGTGAAATGAAGTTTCGGCTCGACTTCATTACGTCCTGCTGCTTGTTCCGTTCAGCGGGGAAA
Organism: Brachionichthys hirsutus; assembly: GCF_040956055.1. NCBI lineage: Eukaryota > Metazoa > Chordata > Actinopteri > Lophiiformes > Brachionichthyidae > Brachionichthys > Brachionichthys hirsutus. The sequence continues at coordinate 1,368,333 of NC_090899.1, forward strand.
GACGAGAAAAGGAGAAAACGAGGAGGCCTTTAATGGAAGCTCTCTGAAATCAGGGCTCCTGCGTGACGCAGCTAATTGCTCTAATGGATGACGGAACCGTGAGGCTGTCGGTTCTCACTACAATGGATAACGGCTGACAGCGGAACCGTCTCGTACGCGCAGCTCGGCCTCTTTCACGGATCTGTCAGCCGGAAGTCTCGGCGGCTCCGAGACGCCACTCTTTAACGCGTTTCGTGAAGACGAGAGACGCCGAAGACCAGATTTTCCACATGGTCTGTGAGGATTTTGACGCTCGTTGGCGTGGAGAATGGGAAGCGTTCTTATCAAATTACAGGAGAATGAGCTTAAAGTCTCAGGCTGCGTCATTTAAAGAGCTGCAGCAACGCAGTAGTTTGACATGCGGAGAACCGATGGTGGAACGCAGCCGGGTTCCAGTCAGAACGCAGCCGGGTTCCAGTCAGAACGCCGCCGGGTTCCAGTCAGAACGCAGCCGGGTTCCAGTCAGAACGCAGCCGGGTTCCAGTCAGAACGCAGCCGGGTTCCAGTCAGAACGCCGCCGGGTTCCAGTCAGAACAAACACGGCCCAGCGTCACTGAACCGACGGTGGCATTTAAAAAAACGGGAATCATTTGGTTTCTTTGAACTCCTGACTCAGAGTCGTTAGAAGTCGATTGTAAAAACCAAAGTGAATGAATGAACATCATAAATGTTATATTTTGGGATTTTTCCAAACAAAACAACAATTGGAAGAGACCAGAGGCGTCGGATGTAACGAGCTTTTTATAAATATATTTCCTGACCTTTCTTAGATAAGTTAATTAAAAAACAATGTAAAAGAAGGAAATATATTCCAATTCAAATAATAATTGGTTCCATTTCCTGTGACGTCACATTCAGGTTGTGGTTTGTTTTCGATGGAGAAGCAGAATAATTTTATTTTGTTATTTTATTATAATTTAAAGGTTTTTTTATTCGTTTTCTGACGTGATAAGCTGCGCTTTGAGCTCTAAAGGTTTGTAACTTTACATTTCATCACGTCTCTCATTCCTTTCGAGCATCGAGGATTACACGCCTCGTGGAATCAGCGCGCTCCATCACTTCATCGTCTTCATCTTCCTCCTCGCCGAGGCTGACGCGCTCAGATCTCATTTCAGTTAAGAGAAGTTTCTCGTCTGATCAGCCGGATCTGGTATCTGCGTGGAGAAACCCAGCTCTGGCCACGAGCCGTCGCGTCTCCACTTGTTGAAACTCTATTTTTAACACCGACGGCGCGTATTTCTGGGACGCTGATGATGACTGGGCTTCACCTCGTCAGCAGCATCAGAGCCGGTGAAGCTATTTATACTTAAAAACGCGCTCTCTGCATTACCGTCGTCAGAAGGGCAGAGACCACGGAGCGCGTGCGTGAACATCCGGCGCACCTTGGCCGACAGGTGAAGCTACCGGGGAGGGGGGGGGGGCTGATTGATTTATATCTTGGACAACCTCTCCCGGTGCTTCCACCGGTAAAGGTGAGCCGCGCAGCCGGCGCGCGTGACAGAGATGGACGGGCCACGCGGCGGTGAGACGTGGAGGGATGGCGTGGGTTTGAAAAAAATGCATCATCATTAAATCAAGGAGTAACCTTGAACGGGCTCGGTGCCCCGGTGCGTGCCGGGGGGGGGGGGGGGGAACGACCTGCACCGGAGCCGGGCCGCTCCGGTGCAGGTCAGCCCGGTAAAAGGTCCGGCTCAAGGGCGTCGGAGAAAGAGGAATGATGGAGGTGTCCTTGTCGTTACGCGTGGATGGATGGCGCCGGTTCAACATGTGTGACCCCCCCCCCCCCCACCACCTTTTATTTTGTCCCGGATCTAATTCTAAAAAAACATGACGTGTTTATGGCGAACAAACACCTTCCATAATGAGAAGATGCGACTACGAGAGGACTTTTATTATTCGTGTTTGCAGCGAGTCCGACTCCCCGAGAGAGCAGCCGAACAAAGCCCGAGCCTGGGGGAGGGAAACGACCCCCCCCCACCGGTCCTCCAGCTGCGAGAGCTGAACTTTACACATTATTCGCTCGTGCAGACGATATTAAATCAAGGAACTCCTCTCATGTTCCCGTTTTAATAACCAAATCCTCCGAGGGAATGCTTTACGGAGACGACTTCTAGAGGAAAGCAGCCACATGATCAGTAAATAATCTCCTCTGTGCTTTTATTGTGTGCATAAAATAGAGTCAGCGTGCTTCCAGATTAGATTCCCGGGCTGAGACTATCTGCGGTAACTTATTTTTAAGCCTGACTTCGACCCCTTCTCCCAGACACGCCATCCATCTCTCCGGGCCTCCGGCCGCAGCCGTTCCCGGGCCGCTGCGGCAGCACGGCGGTATTTCAGCATGTTGAAGCGCATGGAGAATCCCCATGAAGGGTAAGGGATTACGGATTTCGGCCTCTAAGCTGGATGCCCAGTGAGGATGTCTCTGAGCGTGGTAATCTTCAAACGCCATGCAGAGTGATGACTGGGCAGCGAGGAGTTCTACTCGGGATCTAAATGCGCTCCAGCAAGTTAGCAGCGAGGAAGAAAGAGAGGAAGAGGAGGGGCGCAGAGGTGGACAGGATGGACTCGGTGGGGCCTTCGGGGGGACAGACGGAGACATTCGATCCGACGTGTGATCTGTTCCGAGCTTCGGTCCGTGTCGAGAACGAGCGAAAGTTGATGTTGAAGCGACGCAGAAGTAAAACGTCACGGCCGCCCTTCGCCCCACGGAACCGCGGAGGGTTCTGGGGTCAGGTCGGGTCCTCGTGGGGGTCGTAAACCTCCGCTACAAGGTCACGCTTAAAGGTCACATGTGTGCCCTTTTGTCACAAGTTAACGCAGTTAAATTCACAGCAGGCACGTGCGCCGCTGCACGTTACCATGGTAACCGTTGAGGTGAGGGTTTTTTTCAGCAGACACTAAAACATTTTTGCCTATTTTCGCTGGAATAATACCACCAAAAATAAACTTTATCCGCTCTGTTCTTTTTCTTCGACTCATGCACGAGCCGCAGGTGGAGCGCGGAAGTGCGGCGCGGCGCGCAGGCACGGGGAGCGTGCACGCACACACACCTCTCGTGAACGTGCTCCCATTGTGACGTCACAACGGGGAAGATGGTTTTAATACCGGATTACAGAACTAGATGGTTTAATTTCACAGTGATTGGTTTGATAATGACCCGAAACCACCAAATATTAGTGCGGAAAAACAGGAAAAGTGTGATCGTCTTTTCAGAATACGTTCCCTTTAAGTCTGGTTTAGACTTTCGCCGTGTTCAAGACAACGGGAAATTAGAGAAACCCAAATTTCCTTCAACTACGTAAAAACACTGATGATCGATAACGATCAGGCAGACTGGTGGGCTGACAAGCCCCTTGACAGTTATTAAGGGGCTTGTCCTCTACGGCAATCAGAGAGTCTGTTTTCCGAATTGTTTTTTCAGAGGAGGGAATTTCCTAAATCATGTGAAGTCTGAAAGGAAAAAAAAACAGAACTCACCTATTTATTCAAACTGGTTTACGATTTCCGGAGCAAACCCAACTTCCGATGTGTCCTGAACGCTTCGTGTAGATGATGTTGACGGTGCTGCAGAACGAAAGATGCGAATGGAGTAAAGGAACGACAGAAAAAAAAATCAACATTGATGCACGACCCTGATGGATATCAGAAGAGAATTCCTCGGACTCCATCCTGATTGAATTACAGGATCAATGAATGGAAGCCTCCGATTGTTTCCTCTCTATTATTAATTCAAATTGCGTTGATACCATCTTCACCCTAAAGATAAGGAGGCTAAGTGGACGAGGACGAGGAACAGACCGGTCGAAGGTCACCGCTCCTTTGGAGACGCGCCTTCTATCGGCTCACATCGGAAGCCTCGAGATGATGTCAGAGGTCGGGTTTTGGAAGGACGCCGAGGCGTTCCAGAGATGTCCAGGAAATCAAACGGACTTAAAGTGCAATAAAAGCAGAATAAACCCAATAAGCCAATCACGGCGCTCGTCTCTGCAGCTCACGGAGGGGGCGTCGAGCAGAAAAGTGACCTCTGGGTTAAAATGGCTCCTCTGCTCTTAAGCAAGTGGAGTCTGCAGAGCTTGAAATACAACGATGACATCTAAACCCATAACCTTCTGTTTAAACACGAGTGGGCGTGCCGATCTGTGGAACCGACCCTCTGCAGCAAAAGGAACGCCGTCCCAGGAGCATTAATTTAGGGGAGGACACCGAACTCCCTTTGGGTGACAACACAGCGTGCATGCCATTAGATCATTAGGAAATAAAGTGAAGCCAGCAGATTAACGCTCCGGGCCGAGCGGGGGGGGGGGGGGAAGACGCCGGCCGAGGCCCCGGCCGTCCTTTGGGTTGCACTGCCACCCACAGGACGGACACGAAACACCGTCAACCGGTAAATATTTGTCCAGGCTGTGTCCTAAACACTGGAATGTTTGTTTATCAAACGGTGGATCTCCAAGGATAAAAAAAAAGGAAATTAAACTTAAAGCCGCTTTAATTCTCAATGCACCGCTGAAAAATTTGATTTTACTCACAGAAATGAACATTTTGATTATAAATCCATTTGGACATAGTGATGGATAATGGCTAATGCATTTTTTTGTTTTTTATAATTTATAGTTAATACTATATATTTGTTATTTATCATCATATTGGGGGGATTTTTTTTTTTTTTTTTGCAATTTGCAAAACCATCGTTTTTATTATGAGGCGCTCACCGGTGTCAAAAACAGCGTCTAAATATTTATATAGAAATATCTGTAATTTTACAAACATCTTTTTTAACCCATTTAGCACGAACAGGGTTGCGTGCGTGATCTACGTTTGGACGCGATGACGTCAGCCGCGTCTCGCGCAGCGTGACTGAACCGATGCGCGGACGGCGGGGCGGCGGCGGGAGCGACGGAACGACATAATATCCTCCGTGATATCAACGCGGCGAGGTGAGCGCGCTGCGTTTGATCTTTGCAGCTGGGCGGGGCCAGTGAGTCAGGTGTTTACTGCGGTGCGGACGATGCGCGGCAGAATTTTAACACACACGCATGTCATTAATCCGAACGCGTTTGCTTTTGCGCGTGTCGTGTTTTATTCCGTCACGCAGAAACGGCCCGTGACGCGTTAGAGGTACGCAGGAAAATGTGGGAATTTATTTATGAATCCTCCCTCGGAGCTGATGGAGGAGCTGATGGAGGAGGTGACGAGCTGCAGGAGAACAGGAGGAGGAGCTACCATCTCGTCTGGTTAATGTTTGAACTGGGAGGATCAGGGGAAAAACAAAGACCAGTCACGCCTTACTGGGAATGACAGCTGCATGAAAAAACCGGAAGCGGGTTTATGAAGCCCACGGATGAGCGAGAGACAGATCAATATATAGATAGCTGATAGACGGACCGATGTCTTACTGAGTCAGCAACCGGCAGTCTTTCCTGTTTTACTTTTGTCAAACAAATTAATAACCAGGAAAAAAAACAAAGCCCAACGATCTTCTGTAATGATGAACTATACTTATACAGAACATCAAAGAGCAGCTGGTTGAAGACCAGCGTCTGAAATACGATCCCTCTCCGATCCAGGTAAAAACCAAGCGTTTGAACGAGCCTCGAACCGAACCGACCGGTCGGAGGGTGCGATCGCTCACGCTCGTTCTGTTTGCTCCTTTATCCGACCGCCACGTCTCAAAAAGCGGCAAACAGATTTTAAGGACACTTTGTGTGATGGGGGGGGGGGGGGGGGCTATTGGGCCGAGGAGGACCTCCGAGGTGGATCTGGTACAGTCTTTGACCTCTAATCCCTACGACCTCTACCGTCCAGCAGGCGTCTAAACTGCTCTGGCTTCTCCACAGGTGGCTGTGAAAAATGGAGGGGGGGCATTTGTGAGTATTCCTGTGTGTCTCTGCTATAAATTCCTGGTTCTCGGAGGGGATTGGCAGTAACACCACCAGTCCTACCCCCCCCCCCCCCCCTAATGCTTCTGCAGCGGCTACTCCAGAGACTATCTGGACCGCTTCATCCAAAGCCAAGACTCCTCCGTGGTGAACAGGTTCCAGCAGAAGTACTGGAAAACCAAGCAGACGCTCATCAAGGTCACCGGGAAGAAGGAGGACGAGCACGTGGTGGCGTCGGATGCGGATCTGGACGGCAAGCTGGAGGTCAGATGGGGGGAGGGGGGGGGGGGGGGGGTTGTTTGTGTGATGTCAGAGTCAGGCCTCCATCACATCGCAGAGACATTAAGACAAACCGGGGGACACTCGGCCCCGGGCGGGCTCTGAGACTAGAATGACTTTTTGATTCACACGGTGTCGGCGTTCGCTCCGGGCGTCGAACTCGCATTAGTCCGCCTCTCCGAGCTCCATCACCTGAGCCTCCGTGTTCCAGGACCGGAGGGCTGAAATCGATACCCCATAAAAGCTGGAACATCCGAACGGAATGGAAGGCCGGGTCCGAGATAAGAACGGCCACGGAACCACTTCAGCCCCGACGTCTACAGACGGAGATCTTTTGTAGTAAAGTTTCGTTTATATCCTCGTCTACTAACGAAGGGGGAAAACAAACGAGTGTATCTTCAAAAACGTCAAAATGATTATTTTTTTGCTCTAAAATGCTTCAGATTTGCGTCGCTTTAAATGCGACAGACTTCACCGGATACCCGTTTTGCAGCCGGAGTAACTTCGAGTGAGCAAACATTCCGATTCCCTTCCTGCAGGTCTTCCACTCCGTCCAGAGGACGTGCATGGAGCTGCTGAAGGTCATCGAGCAGTATCAGAGGAGGATCTGCTGTACGTTCACCAACAATGAGGAGAAATAATCTGGATTACAGATTTTTCCTTCGTCTGATGCCCTCTATGCTCATTGATCTTGAATCGTGACGTGAAATCGTCTCTGTAGTTCTCTCCCAGGAGGAGAACGAGCTGGGTCGGTTCCTGCGTTCTCAAGGCTCCCAGGATAAAACCAGAGCCGGGAAGATCATGCAGGCCACGGGGAAAGCGCTCTGCTTCTCCTCCCAACAGAGGTAGGAGACACACAGAAAGCCAGACGCGGGACACCCTCATCGCCCCGTGGTCTGCCCCCCCCCCGTGCCGGACCCTAACCGTTCCTCTAACGCTACGTTCTGCAGACTGGCTCTCAGGAACCCTCTGTGCCGTTTGTACCAGGAGGTGGAAACATTCCGCTATCGAGCCATCTCAGACACGTGGCTGACGGTGAACCGGATGGAGCGGTCCAGGACGGAGTACCGGGGAGCGCTGCTTTGGATGAAGGACGCGTCCCAGGAACTGGATCCAGACACACATAAACAGATGGAGAAATTCCGCAAGGTTCGTCCGTCGCGCCCGTGGTTGGATCACGCAGGACAGAAGCCGAGAGACCAGGATTCAGGGCCCCGATAGGATGCGAAAGAACAACGGAAGTGGTTCTTAATGGGTGCCCTGGTGTCTCCCAGTAAATGAGGAAAATTAAATATTTACAGCTCCCTCCATCTCCTTCCACGCACACACTCGGTTTAGAGAAGTGCAGCACGTCTGTTATTGACTTCTGATACCAAATCAGCGGTTAATCGAAGGAGGAAACAATTACACACAGATTCCACTAGAGGGCAGGGCACACCATGAATCGGTTCGACTTCTCCCAGGATGTTTTGGTCTGGTTCACCTGCACAGACTTGAGCTCCTCGTCTTCGGGTGGGTTGTGTGACACCGCAGGTTCAAGTCCAGGTGCGCTCCACCAAACGAGCTTCGACAAACTGAAGAACGACGTCTGCCAGAAGGTGGAGCTGCTGGGCGCCAGTCGCTGCAACCTCCTGTCTCATGTTCTAACCACATACCAGGTACTGCAGATACCGCGACGGGCTCCAAAGACGGGAAGGATCCAAGAAACTGGACAACCCGATGTGAACGTGTGGCCTCTGCTCGCCTTCTTATTTCAGACAACACTTTTGCACTTCTGGGAGAAGACTTCCCACACGATGGCAGCCATTCACGAGAGCTTCAAGGGCTGTCAGCCAAAAGAGTTCTCCACACCGAAGGTCAGAGATTGCCCCGACCCGAACAGATGGGCTCAAGAATCGGCCTGCCATTATAATCAGCAACGTGGTTCCTCTTTCAGACCTCACAAGTCCCCGTTGACAAGTCAGCCAAGAAGAAGGCGAAGAAGAAAGTTAAAGGAGAGAAGCGGGACGGAGAGAAAGCCGAGAGTTCGGCCCAACAGTGAGTCGTCTCGCCTCCATCTTTGTTCGTGCAGGTAGATTAAACACACAGAGCAGGAGAATCATTGTGCGTTTGGAACCGGCACACCTGTCTGGACTGAACTCGAACGTGACGTCTCAACACATTTTCTGCTTCATGAAGACCTAAATGATTTGGTGTGTTCGTTGTATTCACAGCCTCATTTCGCTAGGAGATGAAAACAGCGGCGACACGACGGGAGGTAAGTAATTCCATCTAACTCCGCTTAAAACCGAGTTGAACTTTAACGGTAATAAACACATACATACGCTCACGTCCTCCGATTACCTCCTGCCTGTCCAGAGCTGGAGGGTGAGGACAGGGACGGGGTGGCCCTGCTCAACGAGATCCTGGGCGGCATGTCGATGGACGAAGGAGACTTCTCTCGGGAGTGGACGCAAGTGTTCGGAGACAGCGAGGAGGGAATGAGCGCCGCATCCGGGCCGTCAGAAGTCCAGGACGAGGGGAACTCCTTCTTTTTACCGTCTCACCTGCTGGACCGGTCTTCCCTCTCAGGTCAGAGCGGACGAGTTTAAACAAACCTTTAACACCCCCCCCCCCCCCCCAATAACGTCCAGCGCCGTCTTAAAAATGTTCGGATAATTGTCTGTTATGCAATATCCGTCCACATCGGCAGAGCTCGAGAGGGTGTGATGATTTATTTGTTGAGTCATGCTTTGGCAGATAAACCCTCCCACCCCACCCCCACCCCCACCCCCACCCCCCAGTTGATAAATATGAATCCCCATTTACAGGTTGGGCCGGGATCGTTCCACAGCCTGGTGCCCAGCAAACAGAGCACTCATCTGCAGCCAATCAGGACCCGTCCAAGCCGACAGTCAGAGGTAGGAGCCGCCAAAATGAGCCGAACACATGAAAAGGAGCAGCGACCCGTTCAAGAGTCACGTCCAACTGGGTTTACGGGCGTTTCCTGTCATAATGTCGGGCCTCGACCAAACGCTGCCTTTTATGGGACGAGTGGGGGTGTTTATAATTTCAGAATCTCTTTAAATTGACTGCGTCTCCGAGTCACGATAATCCTTTTTAACTCCGTTTCCAGAGACGGCGGGGACATCCGAAGGCCTCTCGTCTTGGTTCGACCTGTTCGCGGACCTGGACCCCCTCTCAAATCCCGACGCGGTCGGCAAAACCGATGGCGAGCACGACATTCACAACGCCTAGCTCCTCCCCGCCGTCGCAGGTTGGCAAGTAGGGCAGAACGTAGCGGCCACCGTCGCCAGGGGCAACTGGGCAGACGCCGTTCTGCAGATTATCGGTCTTTCCCAGAATGGAAGACGCAACAAAGCAACGAAATGTAGCTGCGAGTCATAAACAGTATTGAATTCTGATTAATCAGTTTAATCACAAGCGCGATGCTCTGAGACGGACACGCCGGCGTGACAAAGACCACACATTAGTTTGTGTTTAAAGATGACCCACGCCAGTGAGGCGATTCTAAAACACATCAGCTGTTATCGCATGTCGCATGCCTCGTTCTCTGAGCAGGAATGAACGTCTCACGCTGATGTGCTATTTTTAGACGAGCGTTCATTTGGACATTTATTGGGTTCCTTTTTGGCTTTCATGAGTCGTATATGCAGCTCATCGTCTTATTATAGTGATAGTAAATAAATGCTGCATAAACGAGCAGACGCCTTAATCCAACGAGTCACCGATTTCCTTACACAGTGCGTTACGCTTATTTTGTTGTAACTTAACCTCGTGCCATTTTTTGACGTAGAAGCGGTGTTGATATTTAATCCCACACTGTTTCCTGTTTGTAGGTGTATAAATGGAACCATGTCACGCTTCTGGATAACATTAGATGCGTCTGAATACATCACATGACATTAAAATAAAAATAAAAAAAAGAGATTTTCCATCGTCTTTATTGAAAAACACAACATCTACATAAAAATGCGTAATACAGAGGAAATGAATCATCGTCGCCTAACATGGCATCCATTCGTTGACGGCGCTGAGCAGCGAGCTTGTTGCTAAAATCAGAATTAGTATAAATGAAACTTGCAAGCATGAGAGAGTATTTCACATCAGCTCGCGTGGAATGCATATTGCTCTTATTTTCTGACATTTTCTGCAATGAGAATCTCATTCTAAAATCAGCATCATCCTGGTGATTTGTGTCGGAATGATTAGGAAACGCGTCCGGCCGATCTGTGATCCCAACGAGATTTACGTCAAACAGAAAACCCAGCTGCACACTAAAGCTCGGATTGTTCCAACGGAGAAACCGGTCTAAAACGAAAACTAGCGATCATCGCGTCACTTCCCAAATAAGTGCTTCTGCTTAGTTTCATTGGAAACACGCGAGCCGGCGTTCACGCGGCGCTCGAGTGTTTACAGACACAAACATTCTTCTGCTGGGAATATTTAAAAAAAAAGGTGCCTCTCTCATCAGACCTTTCATCGTTTTTGTCATTTCCTTTGGTAAATATTGAACAAAGGGCTAAAAAACCATTGGCCAGCGTGATTCAGGAGGGCGGAGCTTATCTGGCTAATTACCTGTACATTTGGTACTCGTGTGCGGCCAACGTGGAATGTGTGCTAGTACCTGAACCTAACCAAAAACAGGTCGGTGCAGAAGTCGCCCGGCGCCGGCCGTGACATCAGTCCGTCGTTACGTCCCCCAGCGGGGAAAAGTAGCACATTTCTGCAAAAGTCTTTGTGTAGATTCGAGTTGAAAACACTTTTTGGGGGGGGGGGGGGGGGGGGGGGGGGTAACATTGTCCAAGCAAGTACAGTCCAAATGACCTGAGTTACTGCTCTGTGTGTGAATCGGTAGTTTGGTCGATGAAGAAGAAAAACGACATTTAAACGTTGACGTTTCCTAATAATGAAGTTTTGCCAGCAACCGGGCCAGAAGTGCAGACCTGGATCCACCGAATCGCATTCCAGCAGCTGAGATCCGGATCGGCTCAAACCTTCCGGGCGGGTTACCCGGCTGGTTTCACACCGACTCATGTCGGGCAAATACTCCAATGCGATTAAAAACACACATAAAATACGAACCGAGCATTTCCCGTCCCGTCACAAAGGTACGTGCTGGACTTACGATGTTAGCTCGCAGAACGCTGAACGGCTAAGAGGCGGGCTACACGACGCGAGCAGGATTTCTGACGCCTCATCCGTTTCCCAACCTTTTTGATTCCTCTACTGTAGGTGCTATGTAAAAATAGATTGAGCGGTAGTTTCTAGTTTACGCAACAAGAGAGAGAAAGCAAAGCTATTTTGTTTGTTGCTATGGGCGTGGTCATGACACAGAGAAGGCTACGTTAGTGACGGGTGAAGGGGAGGGCGTTCCCGAAGTCTGCACACCTGTACGTACGAACGACCGAGACGTCACATGATCTGGATTAGTCCACCTTCAGGGGACGAACACTACGACCCAGGAGAACTGCGTCTCTCAGATCTTGGGCACCCCCTGCTGGCTAACATTAGGCTTAGCGGAGTGCAAGGATTTATTTTTTATTTTTTGCTTTTGTGGTTCCTACTCTTTGTTTTGAGACCGTACCACCTCAGAGTCTGAGGGTTGCATCTGCAGGTGGTTCGCTCATGAATACCTGAGGACTAGCTTGCGAGGAACACCTGTGCCGGACCGTCTTTCCCCACGACTACGTCGGGACTCTCACTGCCTGCGGCGCCGTCTGTGCTTACGCCTGCGCTTGTGTTCCAATCGGCCGAGGTCGGTAAGGTAGCTAGTGGTGTGTTGGGCAGAGTCGGGGTCACCTGAGGCCCTGGGCTGTCGTTGCCATGGAGGCTGGGGTTGGTGGAGGAGCAGGAGGAGGGGGAGAAGAAGGAGGAGCAGAGGAGTTTGACGGGGCAGAAGGCGGAGCCCCTGGGAATGAAGTTCACCTTGTTTTTGTCAGGGCAGGAGAAGAGAGGGAAGCCTTTTGATTCGCCGGATCTGGAGACCAAAGAAGTGAAAGATCTCAGTCTAATGATACCACACTGGTCTAACGAGCCGTCCAGCGAGCGCTAAGACCAGGAGGGACACTTACACCATCTCCTCGAACACCTTGACCCTCTCGCAGCCCTCTGGAGGTTCCCGTTTGAACATGTAGCTGTTGTTCGGTTTGGGAGACGTGGCGAACGTGGGCAGAGGAGAACTGCACAGATTGTCTGGAATTAGAAGGAAGACCGTCGCGTTGTTGTCACCGACGGCTTCTGATGCTGCGAGACGAACGTGGGAAGGCGATTACCCACAATGCAACAAAGACGCACCTTTATCGACGTCCTCTGCAGAACAGGGGCTTCCATCGGGGGAGTGGAGGTTGTCGGCGCTGCAGGGGCAGGCCAGGGGGCTGGAGTCGCCGCTCGACGGGGCCTGAGTGTCCGTGTCCGCGTGTCCCCGCTGTTGCCGTAGTGATGGGGGGGGAAAGGGAGCACGGCGACCGTCTACTGCATCCATGGCCTGTGATGTCAGAGGGCGGAGGAGGTGGTGAGGTCATGCGTTAGAGGACATGGATCCCAAAAACAGCAGAGGGGTCCGCCCCCCCCCCTCCGTACCTGTATCCCGTGTTCCCAGTCCTCTCTGATGAACACGTTCTCCAGCTCGTGGTTGATGCCCTCCACGCTGCTCGGCACTCTGCAGATGAAGGGCTTTGGCACCGGGATGAACGGCACGGCAGACGGAGTCCCCTTGTGCTGAAAAAATGTAATTACATTAAAAATAATAAAACCATGGAACAACAAACACTAAGAATAAAAAGGTTCCTTCACAGTTAAATGCACGGCGGTCTCTGGGTCAGGAGGAACGGCTGGCGGTACTGAATTGTTGCCGATCCAGTTTCACGAGACGTTTGACGGGGGATAAAATATCACACTGCTGCGATTGTGATCCGCCGCCGGCGGGGCGAGCGCACACCGAACCGCCGATTGTCAGGGTCAATACTCCCACAGTGGCTGATGTGTGCTGCAGTCCGACATCTGTTAATGAATGGACAAGGCATGCCCAGACAGATCCCAGAACCGGGACTCATCAACTACGGCTCCTCCAGTCAGACACGGAGAAACACGCGGACGAGCGTCAGATCAGGCCTACGGAAGCCTGGAAGGAAAAGCTACACTCGTAAATCGTCGTGTAATCCAGAAAGTCACTTTATCCGCTGCATTTAAAGCTCTTATCTGAAACGGCTGTGAAATGGTTCCGTGCCCAGCCGTCACACGTCTATGTTTTTTGGGGCAGCCTTATCACATCACCCGCCGCCGGGGTAAAGCCTCGCATCGACCCAGGTGCGAACGACTCACCTGTGGCGTGCATCCGAAGCCGTGCTGAGGCGGCTGCAGCGAGCTCTGCTCTCGCTCTTTGCTCTGCCGGCCGACCTGCTTGCTGCGCTGCAGCTGCAGCCGCAGCTTTGCAATCTGCTGATGGGAAAGGAACGGCACTTCAGTGATCACGAGGACGACGTCGCTCATCGGGTCCATTTCTTATTTCAGTCAGAAGATATTTTTATTCTAATAATATGGTGTAAAACACAATAGCTTGAATAAAAAGCCTAAAATGTTCAGGAACGAAAAGCTGGGACAGTAAGACGTCTCCCTCATTCATGAATGGAATGGCTGCGTGTAAATCATTAACTTGTTGATTGATTATTTGTGATCTGCTCTCATGCATCCGAATGAAATCCGTCAGAACGGCTCTGAATATTTCCATCCATGTTCCTTTTTGCAGCAGCTGGAGAACGAAAGGAGCACCGAGGCCGTTTGTCATTTAAAACATTAATATTGGTTCCGATCGATTCTACTTTCATGAGGTACGTATTACCGTATGCGCCAATGAAGGCCGATTTGACTGCAGCTGCAGGCCGATACGCTGCCTGTAATCAGCCTCGCCCCTTTGATGATGGAACAAGTGAGCTCAACGGGTGTTTCTGCATCTGGCCCAGGATCAGCCGAAAAGCAGGACACCCTTTGTGCTCCAAGCAGACAAAGGTGTGGTTTTCAACGCCGATCTTGTAATCCCGGCAACACGGTCAACAAAGACACTCCCCTTTTTATGTTCCTCAGACGTCCTCCCACGTTTGGAATCGCAGCGCTGAAGAACTGGAGCGCGATCGATGCCCCGTCCGGGCCGCTGAGATCTAATCTCAGGGGATGAAAGAGGCCAGTTTTCCTGCCTATGCTGCTGCGCAGGTCAAGCCCCCGGGATTATCTGCAGAGCGCTGAACACTGAATCCCTGTGAGGGCCGACTGTCACGCTACACGGCCGTGCTAACGCCGAGATCTGATTCTGAAGGATCACACTGCAGGTATTGTTCCAAGTATCCCGTGGGGCTCCATTTATTAAGACGGGTCTCTAATGGGCTCCGTGTCAGATTCTATTCACAGCGGGAGCGTTTTGGAGACTGCAAGGCTCCGCCAGGCATTCCAGCCATTCCCGTTTGCACCAAACACCTGCATGGAGATTATTTCATCAGGAAAATAGAAACTTTGAAGAATTAAAAATCTGTCAAAATAGAAAAATCAGAATTTCCTGCTCCGCTGAGGGAATTTAAAACAAATGAATCAGCCACTCTCATCCCCGAAGAGTAAAAGCTCCACGCAAATCCTGAGAGTGAACTTTTGCTTCCATGAAAAATAGCATTTCCCTATCAATGCTAACAAACACATCTGTGTACTATTAGTAGTATTGATTGTCCACGGATGCGAGCTCTTGCACTGGAAACAGATGAATACAAGACAGTGAGTGCTACCCCAGAAACGTTCCACCAGCGGAGCCTTGAATCAGAACAGTATGGCTGTTTGACCCTTGAGGAGGTCGTGCACCATCTCTCAAAAACACGCCGAAATGAGATGCGACGTTGCAGTTGAGAGGGAAACAAGAGGGGAGGAGGTGGTTAAATTTAGACCGCGGTCTGGAGAGCTGCAGCTCTAATAGCGCCATGTGGTCGGATGGATGGTTGGCCACGGAGCCCAGCAGATAGACGGCAGCGGAAACCAACCCCGAGGCCCATAATAAAAAGCCCGACCTCAGAACCTGACATATAAAACACAATCTGAATCAAATGGGCCTCCCGTCTGAGTGTTTAACTCGGCTGCCACTACTCCCTCTGGCCGTGCCCTCCGGTGTCAGACGCAGGTGTGGTTCGGGTCAAGTAAGGGGAACGAAGGTGGAACTACCTCTTTCAGGTGGTCCGCGCTGCCCCAGGAGGCCGACCGCTGAGGACTCTCCTGGTCCGCTCCCTCATCGATCCAGAGGCCCGGAGTCTGAAGCACAGAAATCCAGAGTTCAGTCTTACTGAACTTACTGCACACATTTCCTTTGACATTTATTTGTTTGCATATAAAAAAAACAAAAAAAACATTATAACCATGCTTTTCCAATGCAAGTGTAAACAAACAGCTTTGCTGAAAGTGAATGGAGAGAAGAAGAAAAAGCACCCTCCCAAGAACTCATGAAACGTCCTTGATCAAGATACAGAACAGCAGATGTGAAGTCACTCACAGGATGTGAGCATCAACTAAAAAAAATTTTAGTCTTAAATATTTGGATAAGCATTTGTGAAAGACGTGGGAGACGGCAGTAACGAGCGCCGTGCGCTCGAAAGTAAAAAGAAATCTGGAATCAATGAAAACGGTGAAAACAGTCATGAGATACCATCCCCGAGGAAAGAGCTGCATTCAACAGGAAACAGGAGTCAGAGCCGGCTTGATTGCTTCCATTGGTGCGAAGGAAGGGTTTGATAAACACGTACGTGGCAGGGTACAAAAATCAGCTCGTCTAAACAGACTCGTACGTTAAAAAACAAAAACAATCGCATCTGTCGGGTGGTTTAGCTTCCACCGCCATTGGTTTCAATCCAGCCACACATTAGCATCACCGTCCATCCGAAACGAACCCACGCTGTGATTCAGCACAGCGCACATCGAAAACAACAGCACACCAGGGTCGACAAGTTTACAGTGAAATTTAGCGTCGGCGCACCGCTGAGAAAACCTCTCGCACAAACACCAACCATTTCTGAGCAGAGAGCACACGGGCGTCTTTAAGAGGAAACGGTTACGTTATGCAAATACATGCAATGCAGACCGACTGAGGATGTTTCTCAGGGTCGTCTGAAGCCACACACTTCCCCCCCCCCCCCCCCGACGGCGCCTCAGGTCCTCAAACGTCTCGACGGCGAGAGCAGCGGCACAAAACGTCAGCATCTTCACGCTGCTTATGTCTGACACAAGAGCCTCCGCGGCTCTCCGGCCGGCACACAAGCCTCGCCCTATGATATGGACTATCACACGGGCAATAATGA
This sequence comes from Brachionichthys hirsutus, assembly GCF_040956055.1. Lineage (NCBI taxonomy): Eukaryota > Metazoa > Chordata > Actinopteri > Lophiiformes > Brachionichthyidae > Brachionichthys > Brachionichthys hirsutus. Next base: position 1,384,849 of record NC_090899.1, read on the forward strand.
GGGACGCCCGTGAAGCCGTTTCTTACGCCGGATCGCTGGTGCCGGCATCCCCGGGAAAAAAGACAGCGATTAAATGGCCGCTTGTGTCCTCATAAAGAGGCCACTGTGCTCGGCCACGTCGGACGGCAGATGTGTAGCTAGCCTTTAGCATTCACATTTTACGCATGCCCCGTGGAACGGATGCCTCTGCCAAGCATCGAGGGGCTTGATGTAGTCTCATCTCATCACGCGCGGCGGGGGGGGGGGGCACAGATTCCTGTAATAGAGCAGCCTTTATGGAGCGCCGTGGATTTAGCCGTCGAGGAAAAACGACGTTCTCACAGATGTGCCGCGATGACGCCCACGGGCATTTTAGGTTTGCTGTAGATCACTTAACGAAGGACATTTTATGAACTACCGTACGTGTTCTCTGACAAATCGTACGTGAAAAACATGCAGGACTGCTGCAGAGACACAAAACCATGTTTTCATTAGCACGACTTTGATCTTTGTTCCTAACAGATGCAAATACGCTGAATTTGTTTGGGCGGTTACGCCACGCTCTTACGGCTCCCTGCCTTCATGACCAGCTTTGAAACCATTTGTCGAATGCGTTTGAATAAACGTGCACTTACTGGTGACGACAGCGACATTCTGCACACAGAAGAGGAAGTAGTTCAGCTTCAACACTCGTACGAAAGCCAAATTCAGAGAAAATCCTCTTAGATCCAGAGAGCATCATCTTACAGACGTCAACAGGACGCTGGCATCACGTACATACCCATTTGTAATTACACACTTAATACCTCCCACGGTGAAACAGGAAGTTTAAAATACGGAATAAGAATAGCCAGGTTCGCCAGAACAACCGTCTTGCTTGGCGGGTTCTTTGCGCCAGGTGTTTGTGTGAACGCACCGCCGTGAAGATAAAACTGCTACCGTCGCCCGCAGCTTGCTTCCCATTACGATTCACACCCAAAGGGTTACGTACAGGCAACAACCTCAAGAATCCCGCTCCGTCCCAAAGCAGGAAAGAGAGACCGGACCGGAACTCCTACCGGCTTGTTTAGGCTGCGTGGTGGGACGCGCACTGCTGGGGAAAACGCCATCGGATCTGATGAGCCGACTCGGGGTAGCTCTCGTCACACGCACATTCCATCTAATGAATGTATTCATCATCATCATCATGCCAAACCAAGCAGCGCATTTCAGGCTGGCGATCGATGAGACGACTAAAGCAGATTCACAGAGTGAGGAGCAGTTCAGTCGCGTCTGCCAGACGACAAATACAAACTGCTGATCAGTCAGGTCCTCTTTGGCAGAAGGCAAATGCGCGTGCATGTCGGTCGTCTTCACCCGACCCCGGGGAGCAACTTATAACGCAACACGTAAGGCGACGCAAACCGCCTCTTTGAGGTCGGCTCGGTGTGTCGGCGCCCTAATCTTCATACAGACGCTCTCTGTGTTCTGCAGCCACAGAGCCCAGGGCACACAGGCCTGTCCCGGAACAGCGATTAGCATATGTATGGGGCCCTCTGCGCCTCGACTCCCACACAAAAGGAAGGCAGGCAGCGCGGCCATGAGGGCCAGGTGGTGAGCAGTGGGATTTCTCCCCGCCTCGGCCGCAGCCCGAGGGACAGGTGCAGAGGACTTCACCTCCGTGCGAAGGAGAGACCGACTTCAAATCAGAAGAGGCCGGCACTTCTTTGTCTGCTGCTTTTTTGCTGTTGTGTCTTACATTAAAAAGAAAGAGCAGCGCCAAGGATTAGATTGCTAACAGGAAGTGGTCTGGAATATTCTGGGGGGGGGGGGGGGGGGTAATCGTTCAACTGCCAAGTGTGTCACATCTCCCACAATGCAGTGATGAGTTTTCCATCTTGAATTTCCACAACTTAAGAATCCATTACATGGAATTTAATTTTCCATCAGAACTTTGCTGATAATTCCCGGGTTGAAGCCGTAACACCAGAAGGATAACAAGCTAAAAGCCCAGACGTTTTAATGCAATAACAGTTTCATGACATGATCAATTTCAAACCGATTGGCAGGAACCCCGTCGTTAGAGGCGCTCACTCTGCATACAACTGCAGGAGATCTTGGAAGGTGAATAGGTGAAAGGCAAATGAGGGCTGAAGGGAGGAAGCCTATGGAAATGAGGCCCGGCGGTCTTCATTCAGACACATGAAAGGCTTGAGCAAGCAAAGGGGGGGGATCAGTCCATGTCATGATCATGCATAGTCAATATTCTTTACTGAAGAGCCAATCAGAAACACCGGCCAAAAAACAAACAAACTGCAAGTAGACACGAAGCGGCTGCCGTCGAGGAATCAAGGATCCAGACCGGATGAGGAACCGCTACGTAGATCCCATTAAAAGTTATAAAGCATTAAAAAATAGAGGGTATTTACGGAAAAGTCCATTCGGGCCGTGCTGGCAGCAGAGCCGACCACGAGATTACTTTAAACAAAATCTTCGGCCGCAGCCGGTCGACTTTGTCTCCTCGACCAGCCGCTGTGACCGAAGCCAACAATTACTGGGAAGCCCGACGACCGCCATTTCCTCGGAGGAGGTTTAGAAGTCTGTGCTGAATCGTTTTGGGTTTTTAACCAGACACTTTGGCTCAAGTGTCGGCCATATGGCATTAAAGTAATATTAACTTAAACTTAAATGTAATTCAATCCAGGCTGAAACGTTTCCAACTCCTGATTATTACACACATTAAAACCTGGTGCTTTTCATCATATATATATCCCCCCCCCCCCCCCCAAAATAGAAGAGGGGGGGGGGGGGGAACCCTCCGTCCCAAGTCGACATGAACGATGATCCGGACCTCCCCCTTCCAGAACTTTATCCAAAGAGCGTTTTCTTCTGAACGGTACTCACCTGTGTGGCTTTGTCTTTCATGCAGGAAGGGTAGGGCCCATGGGAGTCCCGCGGCCACTGGCCCGTGAGGTACGGGCCCGTGATGGCATCCAGGGAAGACGTCCGCCGCATGGCACTGTAATTCCGAACCTGTAACTTGGACCTTTCTAAAGTAAAAAAAAAAAAAAGAAGAAGAATAAGGAATAAGATGGGGAACAAAGGCCGGCGCAGACAACACCACCAAGCAACCCCATCCTGCAGGTATCTTTGACAGCCGAATAAATCTCTCTGAAAATGCGTTGTTAAAGACCGGGGGGCCATTTTAGATAACGTTCAATCACTGACAGTATTTATTGTTGTCTGGATCCATGTCTCCCTACATTACACTACATTTCCTAATTATTGTTTCAGAATGTTTCGGGGGAATAAACGCTTTGTTGTCGAGTCTCATTTACACGTCGTCTAAAACCAACGTTTAGCGTTGGTGGTTCGCCAACTCAAAGAGTCAACAACCAACCGCCTCGCTCGCTGCACCGTTTTAAAAAAGGCGTGTTTGTGAACAGCGACCGACAAATCCTTCATCGTGTACCTTAACTCTGTGTTGCAGTATCAACAGAGGGAGACAGTTGGGAAGGGGGGGGGGGGGGGGGGAACTGTCGGTACACAACAAGCATACAAGTACGCCTCCACCAAGCTCATTACTGGAGAGAGAAAAAAGAAAGTTAGAAATGTATTCACTCGCTTTTAAAGGGGACATTTCATAAGTATTAGTCGAGGGCAACAGAGCCGGAGCCTGAAGCGAATGCAAAAGGCTGAGCAGGAGTATCTGATGTTGTGAGAGCAGTCTGCCGTGAGCCAGTGCAGTTATGCACACACACCACCCACATAAGAGCTCATAAACAACCACAACACAACGCACACCAACACTGCCTGCATCCACTCAACATTCCTGCAGTGACACGCAGTTAAAAAAACAGAAAAACAAGATAGCAAACACCAAGACGGCAGAGAAGTAGCACTAAAAACAGGGAAGCCTCAGCCGATCTCGATTACATGTTCGGTGAGCGTTAAGAGCCGGCCGGCGCGTCTCCGCTTTGAAAGGAGAAGGGAAAGAAAAGGAACGGCACAGGCCACGTTTCCATCAATATTGATACAGGCCAAGCCGGCGCTCTCAGAACTGGTACCGAGGTTATTCTCCATTGTCTCTGCACTTACCAGACTAGAATAAACGCCTGATTAGAAAAAGAAACGGCGTGAAAGAAGCCAAGACATCAGGAGAGCTTCTGCTGATTTGATGCAGAGCAAACGCTGAAGGCGTCTTCTCAGTTTTATTTAGTGCATTCCATCAAAACGTATTCGGCACGCTGAGAGGAAGTCTCTGCATTTCCAGGAATAAACGGCTGGTTTATTCAGCGTAGAGCACAAGCTAATGTGAAAACAAACATGTCGTCCAAATCGGTGAACCACAGCAGCAACGGTTTCCTGTAGGTTTTCACAAGACTGCTTCAGCGGTTGAAAGAAAAAATCGCGATTTAGCGTCATCTTATGAACAAAACAATCACACCTGCCATGTCAGGAAGGCTGAAGCAAATGGAAGCCAGGAGGGTTTACGTGTGAACTAATAGAACCATCCCGCAGACGGTCGTGGGCAGGTTTAATTCGGTCCGACTTCATTGGAACCGCTCACTTTCATTTAATATGAATAATATTGATATTTTGTTGCCAAAGCTACGCATTTCAGCAGACCCTCCCCCTCAGGGGATTAGGAAATGGTTTGTTAGCATTATTAGCATCGCTAAATGAATCCAGTAGGTACCTCCCATAGCGAGCTAAAGCTAATCTGAGCACATCTCAACGGACAGCACTAATGATTCTAACTTCCATGACTGACTTGAACGGAACTTGACGTGCATCGTCTGGCAATCTGTGTTAGATGTTCAAAAGCTGACATTAAAACAAAAAGGTTACTGGATACTATTTCTATAACTGAAATGGTTGTTTAAAACCATCTGAGCCCGTGTTAAAATTACTGGCTCCCTTAGAACCTGGATTTTAAGGCTATCAAACTGCATTCATTTACCGTTTGCAGTTGTGCGCCGGCCGTCTCTGCTCAATCCGATCATCGCTTAAATAGAACATTTCCACAAGCATGACCCGAACCCCGAGGAGACCGTGTGGCGGGACCTGAAACCGCACCGCAAGGGAAACAAAGCCCAGTTCCACCGGAGACGACGGATTCGTTCCTACGCTGCAGTTTCAATGGGCGGCAACGAGGCCATTTGAGAATAGCCGACATTTTTGACGGGGAGTGAGACTTTCATTGTTTGGTGAGTGCGTTCAGAGAATATCATAGTGAACCTTAAGAGGCGACGACGTGGAATATAATAGTCTTTCCTTCAGCACCGGCCGATGACGTGAACTATTTGGAAACCGGCGCAGTCCATTATCCGCGTGGCTTCGCCGGACGCCTGAACTAACGGCACTGCGAGGCGCTTCGGACCCAATTTCAGGTACATTATCTGCGAGGAGACTCAAAGTGGCAAAATAAAGGACAAATTAGAACGTCCTCTGCTTCCGCCAGTGAAAGGTGATGTCTGAATGACATCACGACGAGCGTTTGTCTCTTTCAGAGGACTGCGGTATGTGTGGCATGCCACTAGGGGGGGGGGGGGGGGGTCAACACCAACCTCTCGCCAAACAGCAGAAACTAGTCATGCCCGGTAAGGCTGCCTACGCAGTCGTTGCGGAAGAGAGTTGGTTTCCTGCTTTGCATGGTACACTGGTCAAGGTCGGAGGTCATCTCATTCAAAGAACTGAGGAATGTGAAGCACGTCACAAACATCAAATGCTACACGCAGCTACACAACGGCCATCACAATGCGCTTAGACACGAGGGCCCCCCCTTTACAGGCGCTCGGAACTGTGGTAACGAACGCAGCCAATCGTCTCGCAGGTTGTTGGACTCCACGATTTCATTCGATCAGGTCCAGACAGATTGTGGTGGAAAATACCCGGAAGTATCCAGCGAGGTTAAAACGACTGGCATGAATTTCTTTAGGTCTCCAGATACTGAAAGAGGAAGCAGGAGGTCCATTTCAAAACGTGTGCGGTTGTGTGTGTATATTTTCTCCACAAAACATAGGATTTTATATATATATACATATTTACAAACAGCCAAGGAAAAACGCCGCTCTGCCCTTGGAAAGCCCCGTTTTCGATATTTTGGCAGGAGAGGCCGTCACATAAATAAGATTTAGAGGGAAAGGCGGATTAAAGGGTGGCTAAACTTTTACGCCTTACTTCAATCTGTCTCCACATCATGACTTAAAACAGCATTTCCCTCCGTTGGCCATGAGCAAGGCAGCGTGGTGAGGCTTGGCACACGAATGGGCCGAGGCTCGAACTACCACACCTGACCCTTCAGCCAGCAACGCTCCCTGCCGGGACTGACTTGGCCCCCCTTTTTACAACTGGGGGCCACGTTTTTCTGCCAGATTCTTTTCCTCCCGTCATAATCACCGTTCCGGTGCGCTGAAGAACACGTTAAAGGGTTAATAGATTAAACCTTCTGCAAATGAAACGCCAATCATTCAGACCCACAGGCTGCACCCAACTCTACGCAGGAAAAATATCCAGCCATAACTGGACACCAGCTAGTGTGTGTGTGTGTGTGTGTGTGTGGGGGGGGGGGGGGGTAGCCTTAATGCGCATGTGCTAATCCCGCGGTTACGCGTGGAAAACGTTTAAACGTCGTGTTTTTTTTTACCTCTGGAAACCGGAGAGTCTGGGGGGTAAGAGGTCTCCTTGTTTTCGGGGGACAGTCTTTGCTTAGCATTCGCACTTCCAGGGCTGAGTGTCGGGCTGGAGGAGGGGGGGCTGGAGCCTCGGCTGTTCGTGGCCCCTCCGGAGAGGCTCTGCGTCCGCGTCGGCGCCGGCGTCGGGCTGCCCTGACCCCCGCGCAGGAGCTGGTAGGGCACGGTGGCGCGGATGGGGTGCAGCCGGCAGCTGTTGTTGAAGGCGCCGGGGGAGCCCGCATTGCTGCGTCTCACCCGCGGCTGCTGAAGCGAATTTCCGGGGGCTGACATCCTCTCGAAAGTGGCTGTAGTTCCTTCTCGGAGCAAGAAAGGCCGGACCGTCAACGCTGCTGATCCTCTACGGAGGGGGGGGGGGGGGGGGGGGGTAAACATTAGCACGTTAGCAAGAAAAAATGTTAGCTTGCTTTAAAAAAAAACAAAGAGTTCGAAGGGAAACCCCGCAACACGAACTATTCGGTGTTAACTCACCTGTAAGCTACTAATACATGCCGAGACAAACTGTTCGTGTAACTGAAGTAACTTTAAAAGTAGTTTTCGTTACTTCGCGGAAGGTCTTGCGCGTCCTTTCCCGCTACCGTTCCACCTTCCCCGTCGCGTCCATTCCCAATGACAGCTGCTCCGACAACACGAGTGGTTAATCAGTGTGGGCGGGCTACTCTACTCGTTTCCGAGCGTCTGATTGGATATCGTGCGTCACACACGAGCGCCGCTGATTGGCGCACAACGACCCTACGCTCGTACTTTCATCCAATCAGGGCGGACGGATATCAGTCAGGGTGAAAAACAACAGTGAAGTGAAACAATGCGTTGAACAAGAAGTACAGCTTTAAGTACAGCTTTAATATTACAGAATATACGCATACTTTACCAACATACTTTAAGTTTACTTACCGTTTTGCACTATTTTGGTTATTGATTATGTATTTTTTCTGTCTGTAAAAGCACTTTGTGAATTTAATTTCTAGAAAGGTGCTATATAAATAAAGCATATTATTATTATTATATAATTACATAAAGAGCAGTAGCGATGGAGTTTTTTATGTATTGTCACGCATTTCCCGTCAGCAGATGGAGTTTGCTCAGTCGTGACAAAATTGTAGATATTCCATATCCTTGCATAACGAATTGACCTTGTAAATAAAAAAAAGTCAGTCTATATCTATTCCAGCTCAGATGTCATTTTGACTCACATACTAGTTATAAACCCAGAAATTAACTGCTCTTCTGTCAAATCAAAGATTACATTTCCATCTCTGGCATAGATCATTTAGCAAAACGGATATTTGACACCCCTGATCTGCACCAGATTAGCCACCGATAGACCTTGTGGTGAAATTGCGTCATCTGTGGTCTTCGAGGTCAAGAGTGAACTTTGAATCCCAAGTAGGAGTGAATAAGAAGTTAAATCTCTAGTTCTGAGCAACACAATCTAGTTTTCCCTGGTGTCCTCCTTTTCTTTGGTTCTGTGGGAGTGAGTTGCGTGACTCAAGCAAAGATAAAGAACGCACACGACTGAAAACCCACTCCATCTGTGTCTATGAAGCATAATGTAAAAATAAACCTTGTAAATGCATGAAAAACACGCCATTCAACAGCGCTCCAATTCGTCAGTCGGAATTTATTTAAAAGACAAACACTGGAAGGACAAAATCCCAGCAACCCCGTTCTTCAGGATGCTACACGGCTCACCAATTTGTCATCTCCACTTCAAAACAGTTCACAAAAGGGCATGCAGGCCGATAAAACCTCCCACACCAGGAAGAGATCCTGGTGAAAGCAGCTTACAGTAGCCCCCCCCCCTCCCCCCATGACTAAGTGATTCAACCAGCTCTGGTGCAGGCTGCCTCTCGCTTACAATGCCTCCCCGGGTGAGTGGCGGAGAAAGAGAAAACCCATTTACAATGCAGCTTACGCACACGGCGCCCATCCTTAGATTTATGTGTGGTATGCATAGTTTTGGGTGCAATTTGGGCACAGAAGAGAGAGAGAACAGAGGGCAAGTCTGTGTATGTTTGAGGGTTTCGGGGGGGGCACAGGGCTAAGGCTGTCTGTCCTCTCACCCTCTCTTTGAGTCAATAGTGTTCCGGCAGCTGAGGTTCTTTATGAGGGGAACAATCTGGAGGGTCTTGTCGGAGCGCCGAGCAGCTGCTGTTTTCTGGCGAGTCTCTTTCATGGACCGCAGGCCTGGAGTGGGCTGGTGAATAAAGACGCACCCTCCCACCACCCCTAAATCCTCATTCTCAACCCCCCCCAGAACCCCCCCCCCCCTTCACCCCGGGAGCCATCCCGCACAATCCCGGATGATGAGTGGCATGAGGAGCGTCAGGGAGCGTTGCCACTGCGTGCTGCGCCCGGCGCCGTCGCCCGGGGGGGGGAGGGGGGGCCCTCGCCGTGAACAATGCGTTCATGAGGTATGTGAAGAAAACCGATGCTAAATAGTGATCGCATCTCGTTGCGCGAGGGGACATTTGATTTCCTTACAAAAAAAAAAAACAACAACAATCACAGTAAAACCAGGAGCCCGATTCCGGTTGGATTAGAAGAGGCCGATTACGGCGGAGCCTTCGAGTGTTTCTCCTGAGTGGGATTCCCGTCGGCAGAGTAGCGAGTTTGCCTTTGCTCCCTTTCTGCCATCGGTTCGGTTCTTCCTGCGAGGCTCGGGTTACAGCTTTACATTCACTCGGCTGTGACTTCAGCAGGACATCGTCCTACTCAAGCAGCCGCTCCAGAGACGCCCTTTGTCCCTTTTGCGGGGTCGCTGCCGGGACCCTCCCACCAGTCGGGCGTTTGGCTTCGGGGGGGGGGGTTCCACCGAGCCCGTCCCGGGTTAGCTGGCATCCGAAGGCACCAGGTTCCCCGTGGTGTCCAGCTGCATGCATTTACACGTGCACGCCGACACCGGGCATTCTGAGTGGTCTCTGTAGGGAATAAAAACAACATGTAGACGAGCAGAAACCTGAAAATGGATCACACATAAGTCGGTTTATTCCCGAAGCAGACCGCTGCACCTTCTACTCGTTCGGTATTTGATGCTGAGAGAAATTCTGATTCGCAGTTGTTGTTGTTTTTTACACTTCAAAATAACCTCACAACAGGCAGACGTGCAAAAACAGTTCTGAAAAATGATATTAGGGTTAGGGTTATTAAATGATAATAAATACTGAACCAGATTGAACAGAAAAGGACGATTTTGGGTTTAAAACTCAGATTAGGTTTCTTTTTTGCTTCAGAATAGAAAATCCCCAAAAAAACCAAACGCCATAAAAAGAAGCAGACGAGCGCCGCCCTCCCACCTGAACCAGCTGAGCATGTGGCCCGCGTGGCCGCCGTGTCGGCAGTTGTGACACCAGGTGAACCAGTTGTTGAAGTGGGCGAGTTTGTTCTCCCTCGTCAGGTCGACCTTCTCGTCCGACTTCCCTGTTCCTGTCAGAGAAGATTTACCCGCAAGTCAATATTAACGATCAATCCAGCAGCGGCGTTGGGCTGGGTTGGGTGATCAAAGGTCAGGCGTCATCCCCTGCTCACCTGGGCCATCTATTCCGATGGCTTACCTTGGCAATTCGAGACGGGCGTGCCCATATTCATGAGGCAGAGGGCGCAGCGCGGCAGCGGCTTCCTGCAGCCGGGGCAACTGGTGACTTTGGACTTGGTGGGCGAGCCGCTGACGCCGTACTGGCTGAAGCCGCGGCCCTGGTGAGGGATCGCCGAGCAGCTGTAGGAGATCGACTTCCCGCAGAAGTTGCAGCTCACAAACACCTGTCGCACAGGAGCAAACACACAAAGGGGCGGCAGGTGAGCGGGTGAACACGAAGGTGAAACCGATTTCCACTGCGAGGGGCGCCATCAGCGACGATCCGGCACGTCAGACTAAGAATACGGGAATGTCAGTGATGTAAACAGGCGGCGCCTTGCTGAACTCGGGCTTGCACGGACGTGTTTTTTGTCATTAGGCCTTTTTAGAGAAAGGCCCATTGTAGCGCGGCGCTCTAGTTAGCAAAGGTCGCCAACTAGAGCGCAGACTTTACGACGAGCAGAGCCGCGAGCGTCAGAGCTTCCATCCAGAGCTCTTGGCGGGAGCTTCCTGTGCCGCGATGACCGGTACAAGGGTCCGATTTCTGTTATCAGAGGAGTCGCGGCAAAGACAGCAAACAAACAAAGTGTTTCGTGACACGAGAGAGCGGAGTCGTCGTCCTGTAAAGTTACTCTAAACTAAAGGTGGGATCAACCAGTACCAAACCAGTAACCAGTACCAAGGTTCAGTTTACACTGTAAACAAAACTAGGATCACTCCCGATTAGCTTTTTTTTTGTTGTCGTCGTCGTTGTTCATTCATTGGCCGGAGTTTCCACCGTGGGATCGATGCCGATGCAGCACAAATCGGCAAAACTCCTCCTGGTTCATCCGGAAAAGGTCAGGACAGAAAGAGACTGGAATAAAAGAGCCTTTATCCTGAGTCCGGATCCAAATGGACCCAAACCAAAAAAAAAAACCCATTAAACAATCTACTGTCTAACAGATAAACAAAATGTTTATCTGTTATTGAAAACAGAGAGAAGCCTCAAACCCCCCTCTCGTAGGAGCCAGTTTGGTTTCTGTGAATAAATGAAAGTAGAATTGTTCATCAGACTTTTGATTTTTCATCAGCAGATTTCATTTCACGGTTCCAATTATCAAAAGATTAAGATCGATCTTAACCTTTCTTAAGCTCCTCCCACGACGCCCCTTTACCTGAGCCAGAGGTTTGGAGCTGGAGTCCAACTTGCCTCTGTGGATGTCAAACTCAGCTCGTTTGTGCCAGAACCTCCAGGCGTCCAAAAGGTTGCGGTAGTTTTCGATCCAGCATTGGACTCGAGGGTCTTTCAGAACCTCACCTGGAGAACCCTGAAGGGAGGAGTTCATGGTCAGAACCTTGTTCATCCTTTCAGATTACAGTGACAAACAGTCCGAGTGCCGTGGAAGACAGAATCTAAGCGTGGATGTTCGCAGCGGCGTTCAGCGGCGGGGCGAGAGGAAGCACGCCGCGGCGCCTTCTAACCTCGGACCCGCTCCACGCCTCGATTCCCTGCAGCTTCTCTGCACAGACCGTAAACATCGCCGACGGGGCTCGCCTCCCAAGAGGTGCCAACTGCCTTAAGAACAAAAAGGTGCGACCTTTCAGAACAGGCAGGCAGGTCGCAGCATGTGCCTCGAAGGGTGCGCTTCATTCAAGCCTCCCTTCCTCCCTCCGTTCTTTGTGCTACTGGAACAAAAACCCAGAATCCGGTTTTTGTTGACATTCAAATCACTTTTATCGATAATGTTCGACATTAACCGTTTAAAGCTCGTACTGTGAGGTCACTTCCTGTCCTTGCAGCATCCCGTCTGCAGGGCACGAGCGCTCCCAACATTTGTGTTCGAGTATTATATTCATCTGTTCAAATGTTTAATCCATTTCGAGTTGTAGCCGCAGCCCGAGCAGAGACTGGCATCGCGTTCCCGCCGAGTCTGTCCCAATTTGACCTGCTCTGTCGGTTCCGGTCGGGTTTTGGAAGGTTCGTGCATGTGAGAGCGCGCACGTGCCCTCAAGCCCATTGTCGACCTACGTAAATAGAAACCTTCTCCGGCTTTACAGCTCAATGATGAACGCGACTGTTTCTGACTCAAAGTTCATGAAAACATCGTTTTCGTTTCAGAATTCGGTGAAATTATGACTAAATCTTTATTCGTATTTGATCACCGCATCTTAACTTTACCTTTTTTTGCCTGAGTTTCAGCAGCAGCAGCAGGCGATTAGATTTCTTTTGCAAACTGTAAAAGTGTGAATGTACCCGAAGCACCGGTGAAGTACCCGCTAAAACGCATCCGTGTACCTTCAGCATGCAGAAGCTGGCGGTCTGAACGTCCCCCGTGCGGCCCACGAAGCTCTCCATGAGGTCGACGCCATCTTTAGTCAAACCCGTCAGCAGGATGCCCTCCAGGTTGCCCGCCTCCTTCATCTCATTGGTCAGTTTGTCGATGTATCGAGGCAGCTGCGGCAAAAGTGGGCGAAGGACGCGACACAATGGTGAGCTGTCGCCGGGTAGGATACGGGCGGGGCCCGCTCTGTGTCGAGGGCGGTTACCTGGGCGTCGTTGAGAAACATGCACGCGAAGGCTACGCGGTCGCGCACGGCAACGCTGCTCTCGTGCTGCAACACAGACAAGGAGGGGAATCAAGGAAAAACGAAGACGCACCAAACGGGGGAGAACGGGGAGAACGGGCGCAGGATATGAACGGATGCGTTACCAGCACGCCGTCGTAGGCGCCGGGCTCGCTGGTGAGGAAGGCAAACATGACGCACAGGTAGGGGTTCTTCAGCTGCAGCCTCAGAGAGCTGCACATCTCCCGCCACAAGGAGGACTTCTCGTCGGTGTAGCCCGACAGCGCCATGGCAACCACGTTCAGGTTCAGATCGCCTGGGAAAGGCCCGGACAAGCGGGAAGTTACAGCCCAGTCACGCAGCCTTTTGCGTTATCTCTTAGCGAGGGAAACAGCTAGCCGTCTTTTTTTTTTCTTTGGCCTTAAACCTAAATGATACAGGAAGTGTGGGGGAGAGAGAGAGAGAGGGGGCGTGCAAGCAAAGGGCAACGAATCTGAACCGGAGGGCCGTAGCCTCGACGCGCAGGCGCCGCGCTAAAATGTTTTCAATGAGACACGATTCCTGCTTCTGGGGCCGAGTTACCCGCCCCCAGTTACCTTCCCACCCTGGGGGAGGCGCCACTCACCCCTGGCAGCCGTAGCTCCCTTGTTGAGGAGCTGGATGGCCCGGCGGATGTCCAGGTTGAACAGCGCCACGGCGGCTGCCCGCTCCCACTCCCGGTCCTGCTCCAACGACCGCAGGAATATCTCCACGTCGATGTCGGGGCCGCGGGCGATCCAGCCGCAGAGTCGCAGGGCGAGGCAGCGCTCCTCGCCGAGGTACCGCGGCACGTCCGTCTGCCGGTCCGAACCGCTCCAACACCTGCGGCTCTCGGCCGTGCCTAAGAGAACCCGGGAAAGCAGGCGCACTCAGTGAGACGGCGCACGTTCGACTGGAGTCGGATTCGTGTTCTCATCGGCGAGTTACCCGAGCCGGTCTTCACGATGTTCTTGATGCCGGAATAGACCACAGACTGTTTGTTCCCCTGCAGCTTCAGCTCCACGTCCTCCGCACACTGCTTCATGAGTGAAGCTCACATAGGAATTGAACAAACACTGACCCGACAGAGGGCAGAGAGCCCGAGAAAGGAAATTCCCAGTTCACTGCGCTCTAGTTTTCTGTATTTCAAAATAAAACCATAAATAAATAAATACAACGGAAGTCAGAAGAGCTCAAATAAAAGCGTTTTGTTTGCCTGATCAATATCCTCCACAAGCACAGAACCCAAACCCTGCTGCCGCCACCACCAGAAAGGATATAGGACAGATCGTACCACAGAGACTTGAGCTGCGGGTCGCTGCCCCCGGCCAGCAGGTGGTTCCTCCACACCTGGACGGTGTCGTGTCCGTACCTGGACTGGGCCCGCCGCCTCATCTTCGTAGCGATGTCTTTCTGGACGGCGCTCTCCGGCCCTTCGGCGCCGTCCTCCACGCAGTCGTACAGGTGTCTGCCGCACGCCCACATGAGCGACGTGGTGGAGCTCCAGGCCAGCGAGATGCGCTCGAACACGGTGAAGTCGGTCATGACCCGATTGGCCGCCGACACCACCACCATGCGGTTCTGGGAGGACGGGTGCCAGGCGAAGCTGCCGATCTGGCCGTCGCAGGGCTGGACGCTCCGCTCGATGATGGTGGGCTCCGTCTCGTCGCCGATGGGCGTCGGCGTGTGCTGCATGTCGTAGAGGCGGACGACGTTGCTGTCGCGCGTCAGCGTGGCCAGCAGGCCCGTGCGGGTCGGACACCAAGCCACCTGTAACGAGAGAAGGACGGTTCAGACCGGAAGCGATCGGCGTCTCGCAGCCATCCGGCGCCGTACCTTCGTGAGGGGCTTGGGCTGCTCGGTGAGCGTGAGCACGGGCTTCTCAAACTTCCTCAGATCCCAGATGGCCACCTGGCCCTCAAAGAAAGTCGCCACGCGGTCGTGGAAGTGGGGGTCCACCGCCACGCCCTGGACGGCCTTGGTGTTGACAAATGTCTTCTGGCTTGTGTTTCTCAGGTCAAATATCGAGAGGTTCCTGTGCATGCCGGCCAGGAGCAGCTTCGGGTCACGAAGAAGCCAGCAGAGGGACAGGCAGGCGTCATTCTGGCCCAGTTCGTACAGCGGTTTGGTCACGGCTGCGCTCGAGTCCAAATCCACAGACGAGGGACGGGTCTTCTCCGCGGCGCCGCCGGCCTCCGAGGACAACTTACTGCTGATGTCCCAGATGAGGACGGAGAAGTCCGCCCGGTGCTTGTCCAGCCCTGCAGCCAGCAGGTTGCTCTCCACCGGGTTCCAGGCTAAAGTGTTGCATTGCCGGGCGTGTTTAGGCACGAACTCTTTCCCCACCAGCTCTTTGCACGCAGAGTTGTGGCTCTGACCCAGGCTGGTGAGCACCACTCTGCCGTTAGCCTGGCCCACCGCCAGCAGGCACTCGGGCTCATGCTTTGGGTACCAGGCCACGCATTTCATATACGGAGTATCAGAATTAATGGCCAGCAACGTAGCAGCGGTTTCCTCAGATAGCGGGAGAGTTCCAGCTTTGGTTTCCGCACTGCCCACGGGTCCAATACGATACAGCCCGAGTTCAGAGTCGCAGATGACGTAGCGATCGGGGTGGTGCGGAGACCAAAGGATGTCCGGCTTGGAGCCACTCATGATTCAGAAACAGCGAGAAAGGTCTCGGTCTGAAAATGGGTAGAATGACACAAAGGGTGGAATGAGGAAAACAGAATTAATTACAGAGATGCAGATAGTCCGTTCGGGTTTTCAACAGCACTGACAAACGTCACTTAAATATCTTTAAGTGACGTCACATTGTGCTGCTAATGTGTGATTTCAGTTTTCAGTCAGAAAAAGTTCGCAAACAGAATAGTTAGCAAGAATCGCACTCATTGGAAATAAAAGAGCAACGACGAGTAAAACTTTTACTTAACTTATAAAATAGCGAAGTGTGATAGCGGCTAAAACTCAAGCCAAAGGTCTGTTGACATGTTACATCGCCGAAGCTAATGCTAATGAATGGTGGAGGGCGAGCTGCCGTTTAGGTTTTAATTTTACTTTAAACAGAACATGTTTGATAAACTTACCGATATTCACGATGTATTGATACTTAAAAACACCCAAAATCGCGATTTTGAACTCACGCGTCGGGCAGAGACACGTCGAGCCGAGCTGAATGTTGTGTGTTACACCAAAATATGTCCGTGCTGTCATAAACGTGACCTGCGAGAGGTTCCTGTTCGGCTTCGATGCTGTATTTATGCAGTTGACCACCAGAGGGCGCCCTGAGTAAAGCGTATGAAAACGCATCAAAATTTAATTTGTGCCACAATAAAAACGCTCATATAAGAATAAAGTAATTAATCGAATGCAATTCAACACATTATGTGGAAATGTATTATTATTATTTTTTTTTAAACATTGGACTTTGAACTTTCTGAATTTTAAACAGGCTGAAACTCTTACTACAACTCATCTGGTTTTTACATTAGTGGACGACTGTGGAAAAGTAAAGCAACCAAAACACGAAGCAAGGGGGGGGGGGGGGGTCAAAATGCATTACGACGCTTTATTATGATTAAACGGAGTCAATCCCCCCCCCCACTCATCACGCATGAGATCATCTGAGGTCCTCAGTGTCTCTCAGTCCCGCGAACAGGACGAGATTCAGCGTGGAAATGAAACCCAAAGAGCCACGACTGACTGGGAAACACGCACCGGCTGCAGCCGAATGAGATTCTAGGTAAAATACTTACATATATTTGCTTTATTGTGATTATTATAAAACATTTTTTACTCATTTATGAGAGTTCTGATGTGAAGATGCAGGAAAAGGTTTCAGACTCAATGGAACTTTTTACAATTCATTCTGGCTTTACATGAATTTACATCTTTGAACTGGTGCATTTATTCTTTCCCATTACTAAACCAAGGAGCCGTGTGATTGGACTCATTTAAATACCAGTTGGACAGTGTGAGCGCAGCTTTCCTGATGTGGCGAGCGGAGCAAGATGCACAAAGAAAATAAAGCAGGCGACTGTTCGTGCGTTGCAGCAACCGAATTCTGTGCATTTCAGTCGTTTGCTTTTTTTCCGCTAGGATGGAAACGTTGCTGAGGAAAGGAGCGGCGCTCTTTCTGCTGATGGCTCTTCTGCACGCCGCCGCAGGCCAGAGGAGGACGACTAGACGCAGGGCGTACAGCAGGCTGGATGATGGAGGAGGACGTGGTACGCTCGAAGCATGAACTTTATTGTGAAGGGATTTCAGTGTATCTGCAGCGGCCTGTTTCTGACTGACTTGAGATTGTTCGAATGGCAATTCAGATGATTTTGCATCAACGTAAGACCAAAACCAGTAAAGTCATGCATTTCAGGGATTTTTTGGCATAAAAGCTGAATTTTTTCTGTTTGTTTTTTGTGACTTTCAGTGTAGCAGCGATGCATTTCCCCAGTATTTTCAGCATATTACGAGTTTCATGTTTTTGCCAGCATTCATTAAACACAGTGGAAAGATGTCGTGTGGGTAAAAAAAAAAAGCGTCACTTTCCTAAATGATGCTAAAACTACTTTGTGAAACTTGTTTTGATGCCGTTTCCCTGGAGACAGGAACGCTGAAGAGATTTTTTATCTGATCTGGCGCAGATTATGTCCCGTCAGAAACCGTTTCTGTCGCCAAACAACATTTGCATAAAGGAAACGCCCGTTAAAGCAGTTTGAGCTCCGGTCGTGGCCGTCGGGCGACGCGGCCGCACCCTTCATCGCTTTCTCCTCTGCCAGGCTCCACGTGTTCGCTGGAGGTGGCCTTCATCCTGGACAGCTCGGAGAGCGCCACGCTGTCGCTGTTTGACCGGCAGAAGTCCTTCGTGTTGAGCTTCAGCACCCGCCTCGCCGGGCTGCAGGTGCCCGGCTGGACGCTGCAGGTACGAATGGCTGCTCTTCAGTTCAGCAGCAGCGTGTCCGTCGAGCGCCGCCTCTCCGACTGGAAGGGCCTGGACTCGTTTCAAAGTCGGGTCGGCGCCATGAAATACATCGGCCACGGCACCTACACCGCCTACGCCATCGCCAACGCCACGCAGCTGCTGGCGCGAGAGACGCCGGCGGGCGGCGTCAAGGTGGTGGTGCTGATGACCGACGGGGTCGACCATCCGCGCGGCCCCGATGCGATTACAGCGGCGGCAGAGGCCAAAGGTCACGGCATCAGGTTCTTCACCCTCGGCTTGTCGGACATCGGCCGGCAGAATCGGAATCGCGCCAAGCTGCGCGCCATCGCCAGCGCGCCCGCTCAGCAGTTCGTCCACAGCTTCCTGAACCCGGAGCTGGAGGAGAAGCTGCTGAACGAGATGGTGAGCGGCCCTCGCAGAGAGCAGGTGTAGATTTCCATAAAAGGAAACCATTTAAATATTTTGTTTCTTCCAGGGCGCCGTCGCGTTAGACGAGGTGAGTTCTCCCAGCGGTTCCGTTTCCGGGTGTTTACTGTAAACGGTGGAATGGACGCCGTGGTCTTCTGCCGGTTAGTGTCCGCAGGCTCAGGTGTGTCCGTGCGAAAGAGGACTCAAAGGCCCGCCAGGAAGTCCAGTGAGTACTTTAGAGCACCTAAAGTCAGTCAGCAGAGCCCGAACGAGCTCTAACTCTTCACCTTCTGCTCTTTGAATGATGCAACCAGGGTAGAAAAGGGGACCCGGGCTTCAGGGGGCTGCCGGGTCTAAGAGGGGCGAGGGTGAGTCGCGCCGCATGTCCCGACGTCGAGTCCGAGCTCACGTAGCTCACGGCGAGTCGCTTTCTGCTTCTCAGGGAGAGCCCGGCCTGAACGGTCAACCAGGAAGCGGCGGTCCAGAGGTGAAAATAAATCCTCCGTGACTACCGAGCTCGTCTTCGTGGATGAACAGCAGATCTAAAAAGCCTTCCGTCTCCCACAGGGTCGCCCCGGTTACAAGGGCAACAAGGCGGGTGGCGTTCGGCGCCGGCGTCGCGTCCATTCACGTCAGAGGGAAATGAGCGTGTAAAGTTCTGGTTGCTTCTTCCAGGGGGAGCGAGGCGACTGCGGCACCCCGGGGGGAAAGGGCGACGCCGTACGATCATTAACAACCGATTATTTTTCATCAATAACTCAGATTTGGCCCTGATGATGAATGAAGTGTCATTTTTTTAGGGTCTGGAGGGGCATCCGGGACCGCGGGGACCAAAAGGAGAACAGGTAAAGCGCAAATAGCACTGTTTGAGGCACATGCCGAGTAGATCTGCTGCTCGATGAGAAGTTTGAATCTCCAAATATTAGCATTTATATGCATGTTAGCATGTTAGCTCTCATTTTCATGGTTCTTTAATTATTATTATTTGATTTTTAGCCCCTCCTCCTTCACCCCACCGAACGCCCAGCAGACAAATTATTCCACTAATGTGCACTAATGGAATGTGAATATTGGATTATAAGTAATCCCGACACTAACGTGGGAGTGAATCCAGGCTTGCAGGATATTATTCTTTTACGGGAGCAGACTTTGTGTTGTGGGATTAGAGCAGGGACCCCCCCCCCGGGTACCGTGGGCTCGGCCTGAGAATGGGAGGACAGGAGACGCGTGAATGTTGCTTTTGATCCTGCCGTGTTTGTCCCCGTGTGGCGGCGGGCTGCTTTTAACCTGCAGTGCGGGGCTCGGTTTAAAGTCAGACGTCACCGCTTTGTGGATTCCAGATCAATATCGTGAAATAAAATAAATCTCACAGGTTGTTCGTTTGGGTAAAAAGAGCTGTGTAAGATTTAAACTTTTGTTTTGTAGGGTGTGAAAGGACCACCTGGAGATTTGGGTGCAGAGGGTCCAGTGGGACCTAAAGTAAGTCCCCCCGCCCCCCCCCCCCCCTCCCGAGACCTTCAACATGCACCGAATCCTCACGGCCGTCTGTCTTCAATAATAATGAATAGTACTGAGACTTTGTGTTTTATGAGGCGTTACATGTCGGAACTATTCCTTCTTCCACCTGAGCATCATCTCCACTGGTTGCCTGGCAACCTCGGTGAGAAACGGTTAAATCATATATTTGATTTCAAGAGCACCGAAGAGAAATTCGATACTTTCTGAAAAGCACGAGTTCTCGGGTCAATGAAAGGATCTATTGATTTGATATCATCTCTGGATTTGGTCGTGCTCGGAACAGGGACCCCCCCCTCCACGACCTTTGTGAAAAAAACGACCTTTAAAATCGGTGCAAGAGGATAATAAGATGCCGAAGCCGCCGTCGCCACGGAGCGTTTCAACAAAGGCGTCTTTACACTGAGGGAATATTATGGGATTTACAGCTCATCCTGGAAAATCCCAGACTTTAATAAAGCATTTTATAAAATGAACAAGAGTTCTTTATTTCGGCTCTTTATTTCCTAAATGCCATTAAAGAAAAGGCGACTACAGTCCATTTGGCCTCGCTCATGAAGAATACGAGTTGTTACTCAGATTGTAAGTAAATAATGTTACAGAATAAAATAATATGTTTGTGTTGTTAGCATCTTAAAGCGGGGGGGGGGGGGGGCAATTGATAATTCTGCAGCATCCAAGCTTAAAAAGGAAAATATGTGATTTGATTTGTTTGGCATTTTGTTGAATTGTTTGCAGGCTTCATCCTAATACATGCAAATGTGTTTGTTTGTTTGTCATTTACTGTCCTCAGGGGGACAGGGGGCCCAGCGGAGCTTTGGGACCGCCAGGGGACATCGGTATCGGATTCCCAGGAGCCAAGGTCACATAAAAAAAAGTTTTTAAAATACTCTATAATTGTCTGTCTCGGGTGTATTACTCTGAATCTATGCAAACCTAGAATAATTTTATTTACATTAAATGTATTTATTAAAGAGTGACGACACTCTTGACGCTTTCAGGGTGAAAAGGGCATTCAGGGAGGACCCGGTCCGGTTGGTCCGGTCGGTCTGGGAGAACCAGGATTACCAGTGAGTGTGAAAATGCTCTTTTATTAATACTGGTGCGACTGGATCTTGTTTCCTGTCTGAGTTTTATTTAGTCCCGGAGATCCAACATGACAAACGCGTTTAGGCTTCACTCACTCCCATCCAAGATTCTGGTAAAATGATGTTGTGAATAATTTCTGAAGCGCTGCTTCCACCTGGAGGACCAAAATGTAACTTCATACCGCAGCACACACACACACACACACAGTGTCTGGGCGGTCGTCTCTAAGCCATTAGCTACTCTTTCATATTTTAATGATGCCTTGAAATGTCCAGGTTTTATTAAGCACTTTTGTTTCAGGGTCCCCCAGGAAATGCAGGAATACGAGGGAACCCTGGACCCCCTGGAGAAGAGTTTCCAGGACCGAAGGTGGGTTCAGGGTTCCTGTGATTGGAGGGGACACTTCTCAGTAGAACAATGAATGAAATAGAAATCAATAAATGTGCTGGTTGGTGGGTCTGTTGGTCGGTCGGTCGGTGGGTCGGTCGGTGGTATGTTGTGAACACCTCTTCGAGAACAGAGAGCTCTCTACAGTCATGCCATGACTCTCTTTTGCTTTAGGGTGATCGCGGATACGACGGCCCCAGAGGGAATCGTGGGCTTCCTGGTGTTGGGGTCAAAGGTGACAAGGTAAGCGTTAGGGTCAGGCTCCGAGTTGATTTGTTTCCCACCTTTATGAAGTGACTCTTCTCTTGTCGCAGGGTAATCCCGGGCCGCCTGGGACTTCGGGTCCCGTCGGCGTTCCTGGTGTAGGAATTCAAGGAGAGAAGGTTAGTGCAGCTGCTACCTGAGCTCAAAGTGAAGGGAAGAGACGAGAATCAGCAGGACGTCCCACCTGGTCTTCTTTCTTTTCAACACCATCTACTTGTTCACAGGGTGATTTAGGCCCAGTTGGACCTTCAGGCCCAAGAGGACTTCCGAGTATTGGAATACCTGGACCAAAGGTAGGATTGGGAGATCAATGGTGGCGTGGAGACACGTTGCTGTTATATTACAAAATGTTATCTTTGATTAATAATAGACGACGCTATTAAATTCAATTATAAGTCAGGCTGCAAGTGAAAACACTGAATCTGGATCTGCAGGGGAACCTTGGGGTCCGAGGAGACCCTGGACCTGCTGGTGAAGGAGGTGTTGGACAGCTAGGACCCAAAGTAAGTGCGCTGTTGACTAACTTATCCTCCTGCTTTGTTGTATACAATACCAAACTATAAAGCAGAACCTGAGTGGAAAGGTCAAAGGTCAGAGAGCCCAGTGCCATTATTATTGTTTTTCCATTTTTCCAACCAAACCTGTCTCACAATGCTTTTCTCTCTGAGGGTGACCCGGGGTCGGAGGGGTTACCAGGTGTACCGGGTCAGCCAGGGGACGACGGAGCGCCGGGACAGAAGGTGACATCGTTACCGAAACCTGTTTACCTGCCTCTGTTGTTAGCCGTTAGCCGTGCTGTTTTTCTCATCCCATTTATGACAAGCTTTTCTTACCAGTCTTTCTTCATTAACTGCTACCACATGAGGACAGGGTGGCATCGGGTTACCGGGGCCCCGGGGTCCTGATGGTGCTCCTGGCAAAGGCACACCTGGGGAGAAGGTAATAGATATTACATGTAATAAGAACAAAACCGATGATTCGGAGGATTGCTTTGGGAGAGCATGATCGTCGGCTTCCTTTTATTGTGACAGGGAGACAAAGGGGTCAGGGGGACCAGAGGCCAGCCGGGTCCAGTCGGTCCCGTTGGGACAACGGGGGCGAAGGTAAGTGCAGCGTGTCATTGGTCAGGGTTGAGATAGAAACCACAAAAGATATTTTAGTCGTAACCAATTTGTCTGATTCAGGGGGATCCGGGAATTAAAGGACCACCAGGACAACCCGGACTATCAGGACGGGGTACACCCGGCGCCAAGGTAAGCCCGTGTGCTCCAAACATCGGCAGCTGAACCTGATAACAACAACGACGTTGGTCCTTTCCTACTTCTCTCAGGGAGAAACGGGTCCACAAGGTCTACCTGGAGCCGTGGGACAGCCGGGCGTGTTTCTGCCCGGACCCAAAGTGAGTCCGTCCCCGTTTCACCGTTCCCCTCGTCTGAGAAGGCGCCGATAAAAGTAGGAGGCTTTGCTTTGCAGGGCGACCGAGGGTCCCCGGGCCCTGCCGGGTCACCTGGACCCAAAGGCGAAGGTTACCCTGGTCTTCCGGTGAGCATCGATCCGCATTAACCCTTTAGCGCTCGACACCCTGCATCGTGTAATGATTTCACGCTGTGCCTCAGGGGCTTCCAGGGTCCCCGGGGATGCCAGGAGAGACTGGGGCGGATGGAGTTGGGTTACCTGGGCCAAAGGTGAGAGTGAAGAAAACCGCCTCCCAATCACCCATGTTTGTTTGTTTAAAATGGGGGGGAGGGGGGAAAACCAATGGGTAGGGGTGTGGCACTACCCCCTAGTGGTAGCTGAGATAATGTGGATTTAAATTCACCCAAATGGATTTCCAGTTTTTAGGCTCAAGGAACATACTTTATTTCTCACATTAAATATAATGTGTACTTTTAATTTGTGAGTGAAGATGCAAATACACAATTACTGGTATATTTAAATGTTTTACTTCCTGATCAGGGAGACAGGGGCTTGCCTGGACCTCTTGGACCTGCTGGACCTCCAGGGATTGGTCTTGTTGGTTCTAAGGTAGGGTTCCTGTTCTAGACATTGAGTTTTGAAACTATACATTTCTTCTTTATGACATCTATACTTGAGTTTCCTGCAGGTATCCAGAAAGACATCCACTTTCCTTTTCCTGCAGGGTTCCGTTGGCAAAATAGGCCCCCTGGGTCCACGGGGATTACCCGGAGAGGGCGTCCAGGGACAAAAGGTACCTCCGTCCACTGTTCCGCACACTCATGGACGAAACGTAAAAAGTCTTAGTCCACAAGAATAAGTACAGAGAAAGAGGAAATAGCATTCTCATGTAAGAAACTCTTAAAAAAGACTTATTTGTTGACATGTCATTGGCTCTGCGTTTGCAGGGGGAGCCTGGATTTCAGGGGACCTCCGGCCCAAGAGGACCTCCTGGACATGGTCTGCAGGGGGACAAGGTAATGGGCCACGAATATGAACGATGAGTCAGTAAATCTAGCAAGCATCAAGACAAAACTGTGGCTTCAAAGGAAACCGATCACCTCCAAATGATACGTAATCAATAGACACGTCCACGTCCACGTCCACCTCCCTATCTCACCCCTACTGTCTGATTCAGTGTGTCTTTCCTCTCTCAGGGCGATCGAGGGTTCAGGGGAGAAAAGGGCAGAAAGGGTGAGCGAGGAGAATCTGGCGAGGCAGGAGCCGCCGGACCTTTGGTACTAGATTTTGTTTTTAATCGATCTAAAGGATCTGATTCAGCTGATAAACACTAATTGTTGCCGTCTTTCAAAACGCAGGGCCGATCGGGACCGAAGGGGGAACCCGGACTGACAGTAAGTCTCCGTTTTCACGCTGACAAGAATATCCTGAAACTGTCGGCGACCCTTTCGCCGTTACGTCTCTGGATGTCCTTCGCAGAGGGAAGAAATCATCAAGATCGTGAGCTCTATCTGCAGTGAGTACCTCATCCTCACATTTTGAATATGGCTGACCCTTTGAGTCAGTGGCTCCGCCTCTTCCTCTTCCTCTTGCTAGGCTGTGCAGCGACGTGCCGCCAAACTCCACTGGAGCTCGTTTTTGTGATCGACAGCTCCGAGAGCGTCGGCCCCGACAACTTCAAATTGATCAAAGACTTTGTGAACTCCGTGATCGACCGAGCCACCGTCAAGCGGGGCGGCACGCGCGTGGGCGTGGTCCTGTACAGCCACGTCAACGTGGTGGCGGTCGACCTGCGACAGGAAGCCACCCGCGATGAGATCAAGTCCGCCGTGCGCTCCATGGCCTACCTGGGCGAAGGGACGTTCACGGGCAGCGCCATCCGAGAGGCCAACCAGGTGTTCAAGGCGGCGAGGGAGGGCGTGAAGAAGGCGGCCGTCATCATCACAGACGGGCAGGCGGATAAAAGAGACGTGGTCAGTCTGGAAAGCGCCGTGTCGGAAGCTCAGGGGAGCGGCGTGGAGATGTTCGTGGTCGGGGTGGTGAACGAGAGCGACCCGTCGTACGAGGAGTTCAGGAGGGAGCTCGACCTCATGGCCTCCGTCCCAGACAGCCATCACGTCTACCCGATCGGCGACTTCGGCGCTCTCCCAGGCGAGTGGTCGGGCCGTGTGCTTTAAAGGGCTAGCACGCTAGCACTAGCACGTTAAAGGAGTTATCTCTCGATCTCGCAGCCGTGGAGGAGAAACTGCTGAGTCGCATCTGCGAGGACGGAGCGGGGCGTTTGTTCAGCTCCATCCCGAGCTCCAGGCTGCCCCCGGGGGTCCCAGAGGTCTCCGGCGAAGCCCGGGAACAACCGTACAGGACGGACACCCCCGACTTCACAGGAGACCACAGGAGGGTCCACCTGGCGGTGAGGAGGACGTCGCCGAGCTCCAGAGACATCCGAGTCGTGCCATGCTTGATTTCATGTGGTTCAGGTCTTTGTTATGTGTGTGTGTGTGTGTGTGTGTGCCCCCCCCTCACAGCCGGGGCCTCCAGCATCACACCCACACCGAGAACCCAGACCCACGAGGATCGTCCGACCCTCCTCAGACTCTCAGAGATTTCCACTGTTTGACTGGGAGCCCTTCAGACCCGTGACAGAGGTCGTCCCAGTGGTGCACCCCACGGACCACATGGTAACGGGGGCCACCAGGCCGAACGGTCCCATTCTGAGGACCCCGTCCCAGGAGCAGACGCCACCGCCGCTAGCAGGTAAAGATCAGAGGCCATTAGACAAACACTCTGAGAGGCAGCTCTAGTGCGTTAACTTCAACGAACGGTTTCAGCGGCGCACTGCGGCCTCCTCCTGGATCCGGGACCTTGTCGGGAGTACGTGGTGAAGTGGTACTACGATGACGTCGCCAATTCCTGCGCTCAGTTCTGGTTCGGAGGCTGCGAAGGAAACGGCAACCAGTTTGAGACGGAGAAGAGCTGCAGAGAAACCTGCGTCAAGTTCTGATACGGACGGACCTGCATGCGGATCCAGAACAAACGAGTCCTTTTGCTACGGCTTCATGCATGAAGTCCGTTCAGAACCTGTTTCTATCGATGGAGGAGGCTTGATTTAAGCACGGGGGGGGGCTACCGGGTCCCGTTGACCAGCGGCGGATGTGTCGAGCTAACGCGGAGAAAACGTCACGTTATCCGCTTGCATGATGCAACGGTGTATTTTTCTACTTTTACTGTGAAATGTAATTTAAAATAACATAAATAAGTAATTTCATACTCTGTCGTTATTGTGCATCGCATCCCTCAGCAAGTAAACAACAACAAAGCAAATAAACATTTGTGTTGCTAACTTTTGAGCAGAGATTTCGGACCGGTCTCCGATCTACTAATAATTAAAGCTGATTAAATCCTAAAGAGAGTCTAAAAAAATATATCCAAAATATCAACACCAATATAAAAGAGCAGCGACAAACAGATCGGGTGAATGACATAAACCAGCACGTGAAGGGTTAAACTGGCTCCGCGTGGCCCGGTAGAACCCGGGCTGCATCAGGGCGGCTCTCCGGTCACCTGCTCCCGCATCCACAGACACGAGGAGTCCCCGCGGAGAACCGGGCCGGCAGCGGAACTCCTGAAACGATTCACCGCTCTCTGTGCGTAAAATGAGCACGGCGCGTAAAGACGGTTCGAGTTGCGCTTCTGTTTGTCGCCAACTGAGCACAGAACAGGTGAGAGTTTAGAAACGTCTTTATAATTTAAATGTTACTTTATATATAAAGTGTTTGTTTAAATCTGAAAGAAAAAAATTGTCAGAATAATTGTTCAACAGAATTCCAGGCAGAATTGAAACTTCTTTTTTTTTTTTTTAAACAGGTGAATAAATAATCTATCAATATTCCCACAAACGTTGGGACTGTTAAACTGTGGAGCGACGTGTGACCTCCAGAATAAACCCACCTCACTGGTATCATCACAGGTTTATTAAGTGACTTTATACAATACAAATGAAAAATAAAATTAAAAATACAGATCGAGTACACGGCCATGGCGAACTGCGTCGTCGTCTCCTCGTTTCTTTCCGATGGTTCCTGCAGCCTGATTGAATATTTTTCTTTTAAAGCGTCAAAAGTTCGGCGTCAAGCGGTCGTTTGTCGCCCGGCGGACGCCGCTCGAGTCTCCGAGGGTCCCCCCCCCCCCCCAAACGTACAAAAGTTCTGACTTCAGTTGGCTCGGTGTATATAAAAATAAACTAAAGTGAAATATAACACTTGTGACATTATAAATGGTGGCCGAAGGCTAGTAGGACAGCTAAACACAGAGGAAAAGAACGCATTACGGCTCAGGAGAAAGAAGCTTTAGCCATAAAAAAGAGAAAGAAAGAAAGGAAGGCCCAGGGTGCGTTTGATTTTCCTGTTAACCCCCACACCGAGGAGGGGGTTACGCTCAGAAGAAGAAACAGAAATTATTGCCTTGTCCTCTTTTTACTTGTATACAATCTGGAAGATCAGATTACTGGTTATAAACTATTACTTTTATTTTTCCAGTAAACACTTTGTTCGACAGCCGGATACGACTCACGGGAATCTTCTCCTGTCTATACTTCAGTCATTTACTTATGAGCAACCTTGGGATGAGAGAGAGAGAGAAAAAAAAAGAGCAATGGGACAGTATTCTGATAACGACAATAATAATAATAATAATAATAAAAATAATAATAATAATGTGGGTTTGGCCTTCCTAAAAAAAATAATTCTGTGGTTGAGGAAAAAGACATTCTGATGAGTCCAGAGGCAGCGAGGGGGCTCTGTGGTGGCAGCACAGGAAGTACATGTGGACCCCATCCACCTCCTCACGGTGCCGCCAGCACCCCCCTCTAGTGGCTGGGAGCGGGAGCGCAGCGCTGCTGACAGACAGAGAGGAGGAGGTGGGTTGGGAGAAGAGAGGAGCGAGGAGGAGGTGGGTGAGGTCGGTGCCACACGACCCCCCCCCGCCCCCCCGTGTCCTGACCTGCAACGTTGGCAAACAAAAATAACTTGATCCCGCCCACTTTTAGAAGATCTTTCCTTTCTTTTTGTTTTTCTCCAGAGTCCTGCAAGAAGAGGAGAGACACGATCGGGACGTTTGCTTTTCATGGTTTCATGCTGTTTGGACTCCATCTATTCTGCAGGAGCATTAAACAGCCACAAGGTGGCGCTAAATCATCACCACACGTCTACCCGCGCCCCCTGAACCTGACAGCCGCACCTGGAGGCCTCCAGTTTCTGCTGCTCCAGGCGCTGCTGGGCCTCCCAGTTCGCCCTCTCCTCCTCGAACACGCGCCTCTTCTCCTCCAGCTCCCGGTGTTGAGCCTCCAGGTTCTTCTTCATCTGCTCGTGACGCCGCTGAAGCTGCAAACGGCACGCAGAGGAAGAGGTCAGTAAACGCACCGCCGCACACGGGGCCAGGGATCCAATCACGCGGCGCGCGGGAAGCAAGTCCAAGAGGAAAAAGACACCGAACAGTTACCGATTTACGGATCAGAGATAAATCCCACCCACAACCTCAACCTGTAACCATGGAAACAAGCAACAAAAAAATAGGCCGAAGTTCCTAAAAAGCGAAACACACCACTTCAGAAACCGGTTGATGTGTGTGTGGAGAAAAAACTGGATCGTATCGACAGCTGGTGTGGAAAAGAAACCAGCGGCCAGACGGAGTCGCTGTCTCCATGGCAACAAACAAAAAAAAAGAGCACCGCTTCAGTATTTAGTTAGTGTTCGACCGCCAGACGTCAGAAGAGGAAGGAAGCGGCGCAGAAAGGGATGAGAAACTAACCATTACCAAGAGCTGCAGGTGTGTGTGTGTGTGCGTGCATGTGTGCATGTGTCTCTACCTCAGCTTCAGAATCTTTGAGCTTCTGCACCTTCTCCTTGACCTTCATCTCAAACACCTGCTCCATCTCCATCTCCATCTTCTTCATCTTATTCACGTGCTCTCGCCTCTCCTCCTCCATCTGGGCCAAGGGACTCCTACACACACACACGCACACGCACACACACACACAATAAATGTTCGACTAAAATGTAGAGAAAGGAGTCGTGGCTAAACAGTTTAAGGAAGACGAAGAACAGAGCGAATCACTGGCGTAAAATAAAAAACCCAAACACCAGCCCTCATTTAGTCCGACATGTCGGGATGCAGGGGGGGCCGAGAGGTGAAGTTTCGGGACAGATGGGACCCAGGAACAAACCGGACCGTCCATGATGCATCTCTGAGAAGCAGCGACGGTTAGCGCAGCCGGCGGGTTAAGTGTTAGTGAAGCTAACGCTCCGTTAGCATCCAGAGACCTGGTGCGAGGAGAAGTTATCTGTGATCTCCAGGAGAGCCTGATTCACCCCCGTATCAGTGCAGGAACGGAAACATCCCATAAAAGAGGGAAAAGCTAAAGGAAGAGAGGACGGACCGGGATAGAGTGGCAGAGGGCGGGGACATCGGACGGAAAAGAGAAACGGGTCAGGCTGAGATTAGTCGTTTGTGATCGCACAAATAAAAAAAAAGAAAGAATAAAGGCCCCGTCATCGAGCAGCAGCAGCGACAGAGTCACATCTCTGAACATTTCATTTCTCCCACTGTTCCCGGGAATGTCTACTGGGAAAAGAAGGGGGGCGGGGAGGAGTAAACACCCGGAATGCAGCCGAAGGGGGAGGAAAAAGGAAGGGGGGAGAAAACAGACGTCGTTCACGAGGGTCTCTCAAAAGAGGAAAAAATGACCACTTACATTCCTTCAACCGTGTCAAGCCTAAAAACAAAACACACACAACCACACACATTCACACGCAGACACACACACACACACACACACACACCATGCAGTCATGAGGTCATGCACGAGAACGTCCGCCAGACGAGTGATTTCAGCCGCTTTAGCTGCAAACGAACTAAAGTGAAAAACACAAAACACATTGATGGCTGTGTGACCAGCTAGGATGCTAGGCTGTGCGTTAGCATCAGCAGCGTGAGGCTCTGTGTTGTTGCTGTTAGCATCAGCAGCGCGAGGCTCCGTGTCGTTAGCATGAGCAGGGTGTGGCTCCGTGTTGCTGTTAGCATCAGCAGCGTGAGGCTCCGTGTTGCTGTTAGCATCAGCAGCGTGAGGCTCCGTGTTGCTGTTAGCATTAGCAGGGTGTGGCTCCATGTTGCTGTTAGCATTAGCAGGGTGTGGCTCTGTGTCGTTAGCATTAGCAGGGTGCGGCTCCGTGTCGTTAGCATCAGCAGCGCGTGGTTCTGAGTCGTGTCGTTAGCATCAGCAGGGCGAGGCTCCGCGTCGTTAGCACTTACTTGGTGGACAGCTGGCCTTTGGCCCGGTTGTTGTCCACCCCGTTGTAGGTGACGGCGGCGAGCTTCCTGCTGCGGTAGTTCTCGTAGTGCACGTTGTTCGTCACGTCCTTCAGGTCCTGCATGTGAGTTCTGGGGAATTCAAGACGCCGTAAATCGGCCGAAGACGACGCGCCGGCTGCCCTTATGTTAGCAGACCTTGTCTCCTTAGCAACCGAGTCGACAACCTGCCACGCTGATTGCTGATCATGATAAAGGCTATTGATTAGCTACCTGATGAGCATGTCCCTGAGGATGGTGAAGTCACAGTGGTCTCCGTTTTCAACTGAGGGGACAAAACAAAAGCGGATGAGACACAAAAGCTACATCCCGTTAACAAATGCTCAGCTCCTCTTTCAGCCTCCATCGCCATGGAAACCCAACCCCCGTACCTTCTGCGACCCCCCAGGGGTACTGTCTCCCTCTCACTCTCTTGCTGTTCACTTCGATGATGGTGTTGCTTCCGACCACGGCCAGCGGCAGCTTGTCCTGCCGGAACGAGGACATCCGGCGTCATTAGAGCCGGCGGGGGCGGGGGGGGGGGCGAGCGGCGAGCGACGGAAAGTACCTTGATCTTCTTCACCAGCCGGTTCTCCTCCGCGTCATCCGTCTCGGGGAACTCGTAGATCTTTATTTTGTGCTCTTGGATTTCCCTCATAATCTGACGGGGGGGAGAGAAATGAAATAGAGGTCTGACGTCGAGTGAACCCCGAACGGAGGTCGCCGCGGTTTAAACCGGGGAAACTCCTGACCTGTTTCTTGAACTGCTGGCATTCCTCCGGGGTCAGGGTGTCTGCTTTGGCGATCAGCGGGATGACGTTGACCTTCTCGTGCAACCGTTTCATGAACTCGATGTCCAGCGGCTTCAGCCTGCGCGGAGAGAAACGCTGCTTTACGCGGCGCCGGCGGCATTCCAGCCAGGGCGGTGCGTTTGAGTGCGAAACAATTCATCGGGCGGACTTTACCGCTCCGCTTACTGTTTGAACTATTATTTCAATAAATGAGCCAACTCAGTCCCATATGACCATTTATAGTGTTGACCCAAGACAGGGCAAGAGGTTAAACCCCCCCCCCCGCCGCCCCCCCAAACACACACACACACACACACGCCTGCAGCTTCATGCTGTTGCCCACTGAGCCATTCCAGAGGTCAGCTAGCTGAAAATGCTAACGAAGGAAGCGCTTCCCTTTGAAGCCACGTTTCAAACCGCTGATCCTCGGGACGCTCTTCGTTTCGTACTTACATCCTGCCCCCCCCCCCCCTCTTCAAACACTCAACCAGACCGACGTCGCGGCGCGCCGGACTAAACCGTCCACACGGCGTTCGTCTCCCACGCCTCACCCGTGTCCAGACGGGGCGATGAAGTACAGGCAGCAGTGGATTCGGCTGTCGGGCATCTGCCGTCTGTTCACCCGAGACTCCGAGTTCAGGTAGTCTTCGAACTTGCTGTCGATGTGGTCGATGATCGGCTGCCAGCTGCGGAGGAAGAGGAAGAGGAAGAGGACGGTCAGCCAGCTGCTACGGCTGGAGAGCGAAGGCCGACGGGCCGGCTGATCCTTACCAGTTGCTGTTGTCGACGGCGTCTCCAAACCCGGGGGTGTCGACTATCGTGAGCAGCAGCTGGACGCCGCCTTCCTTCACTAAAACCTTGGCTTGCTCCACCTGACGCAGGAAGGAGAGAAGAATGAGGGCGCGTTCCAGTCGCTCCCGCCACAAACGTGGACTCTGAAGTGTTTCATCCAAACGACAGGAAAGTGTCAGATCCTAAAGTCTGCGAAGAAAACACTTAAAGCTCGTAGCGTGTAGCAACACGCCAACCCAGACTGTGCCATTAGTTAGCTATGCTGAGAAACCAGAGAGGCGCACAAGCATCAGGAGAAAGCAGGGTCGCCTCGTCGGGAGCCAGACGGATAAAGAGCAGCACCCGGGGCGTTCAAGATCGCAAAAACGTTGCGTAATTAGGAAAGGCGGCGTTTAAAGCAGCAGCAGGGAGACACACAAATGAGGTTTTACGTCTGAGCAAATCAGACATTAAGGGAACCGGATCAACAAGGTTCTCCGGGGGGGGGGGGTTCTGTGGGTTTCAACACGTGAAGCTTGAGCGTTTATTTTAGGCCGGAACCGCCTCGCTCCTCACGGCGGATCGGCCTGCAGCACATCAGGTGAAGAGCGCAGACAGGAAGTTGTGGCTGCTGCTGTTCTGCAAATGCTTCACAGGCCGTGCGTTCGCGCACTTCTTCCTTTCACAGACACGCGATCCACGTCATTCATTGGCGTTCTGACATGTTTAAATTTTCTCGCCCTGTTGAAGGAAATGATCCAGAATGGTAACCGTCTGATCCAATCTCCCCGAGCTGGAGATCTAAAGGCCTCATTAAAGACCGCTGGCGACTCTTGGAGATACCCTCCAGACAAATAAACAAACGATCACGGATGCTCACGCGTCCTCCAAACGTCAAAGGCAATTATGTCATTAACATACCGATGCTCCGTTAGCCGTCTAAACGCTAAACGCTAGCCGGACAAACACGACGACAGTCCACTCCTGCTCTGATGAACCCTCCAGGGGGAGCAGACGGAACATTTACCTGCACGGTCTTCTTGATTCGATGTGAAGGTCCAGGGTACTCTGATGAATACAGGTCCGTCAGGAACAGGGAGTTGATCAACGTGGATTTGCCCAACCCCGACTCGCCTGGGGAAAGAGAGAGACAAAACAGTGCTCCTTTTTCCAGTGAACGATCCCGTCCCTGAAGGCAACCTGGCCTTACGATCTACACAAAGATCACCGTCGACATCTTTAACCCTTATGTTATGTTAAGGGTCAATTTGACCCATTTCAGTTTTCGTGTTGACCAAAGTACTGGTTATCCTTTATTTTTTGTCATACAATTTTGTGACTTTTCCTCATCTTGGGTCATGAACTTGTGTGTAAAATCTGGACACATTGATGTGTAGTATAATGTCTGTGCAGACTTTGTATACGAATATGATGTTGGGGTCATTTTGACCCGGACACTTTAATGTGGGTAAGAAGCTGTTCAGATCCAAAATAAACATTGATGTCTTTTATGTCCTTTATTTAGATTGCCCAATTATTTGTATTTTGACTCCCTCTAAATAGCTATTTTGACACAGAGACCCAGGTGTGAGTAGAGGAGGAACTTTTTCTCCCTTGTCCTTGTCACTGTTCTCATGTCATCTCTTTGACAAACACACCAAAAATGAGCTCCAGAAGGTTTACAGTTGATGCTACTTTGGCTTTAGTGATGCAGAGGAAGAGATTTCAGAGACCGGGGACAATGTTATTGATGATCCAGATTGTCAATTTTCCTCCAATGAGGAGGATTCAGAGGACGAGTCTGCCATTGTCTCTCCATCAGATGAAAACCAAGGAATGCAGCAATAATCATCCACAGAGGGGACATGGGCATCTAAAGATGGTAATATAAAATGGTCAACAGCACCACACCAAAGCCGAGGTGGACTGTCATCTTCCAATGTCATCAAAAGGACTCCCGGTCCTACAAGATTTGCTGTCACACGAGTCGATGATATTCAATCAGCATTTCAGCTCTTCATATCCCCACCAATAGAGAAGATTATACTGGACATGACCAATTTGGAGGGAAGGCGTGTATTTCAAGAGAAATGGAAGCCACTGGATCAGACTGACTTGCATGCTTACATCGGAATTCTGGTATTAGCTGGAGTCTACAGGTCAAAGGGAGAAGCAACTGCAAGTCTGTGGAATCAAGAGAATGGAAGGCCAATCCTTCGAGCAACAATGTCTCTGGAGACATTTCACATGATATCTCGTGTGATCCGATTTGACAACCGCGACACCAGAGCTGTTGAACATTGAAAATCTGAGGAAATGGAGCAAGTCGAATGAAAAAAAAAAAGTGTTCATGAAGAGGAAAAAACTTCAAATAGTTCTTAAATATAGTGTTGGAATTAAAAATGTATTGTATGTCTCTTTTCTAAATGTTCATATAATCTAAAATGAAGACGTTATTGGTTTAACGCGGTTTTTTTTTACTGTTTTGAGTGGATTTACACAGTGCGGGTCAAAATGACCCTAACATAAACAACGTAATTATTTTTCAACATAATACAAGGGTTAAGAGGGCCGAAAGGTCGTGCATCCATCCTGACATTTGGCCAAACTCATTCACATTTAAACAGCGCAGACTGTCTCTCGCTGCGTGTGGAATCGGAACGGAGCGCCGTTCACACGCTCCTAATGAAAAGCAGCGTCGGTGGAAGCAGCCAATCACACGGCCCGCCTTGGCTGGTTTCCACAAGTCAATATTTTTACACCAGTGCTCGTGTAGTAGCACTTGTCTGTCGTGTATTTCACGCTTGGCGTGGAGCTACGGTACGAGCCGCCGGAATGCGCTTCCGTTTCACGCGGGCCGGGCAGACGCGCCGGTGGCTGCTGGGAATTCCAGTCCGACGACTCCCCTTCCCTTCCTCCATCCGTCATTCCTCTTTGACACCACTCTGGTGACGCAGCGCGGGAGGGGGGAGGGGGGGGGGGGCATGTGGGTGGCGATATAATCAAACTACCGACGAAGAGCGCCTCCTCTTACTTTTCCTTTCGCTATATTGCGAAGCCTTCTGTAAATGATTCTCCAAAATGGAGGCATGCGTCTCAAACACGTCCCGGGGCTCCGCTCGGTCGCCGTCCAGCGGCGTTTACGGGCCGCGCCGCGGAACGCTTTGTTACGAGGACGTTCTAAAGGAAGTCGCTGACGAATAGCGATGGGAGACTTCACTCCAACTGAAACGTATCCGGAGCCCTGCAGGCAGAAAGCCGGTGGAATGCGCCGGGAGAGGAGCTATTCTTAGAGGCATGTTGGGTACAAATTCTGTTGGTCCCACCACAGGAAATGGTTCTGACCCGAGGAAACATTTCCCCTCCAAACAGGGACAGATCAGCGGAGGAGGCGTCAAAAACACATCCCAGCGTTTTAAAAGAATGTCTGACGGTGTCGAGGACCCGGTCGATGCGGTTCTCCTCCCTCCCCTCTCGGAACATAACTCCGCAAAGCTGGGGGGGGGGGGGGGGGCGCGGCTTCCTCCTGGTGTCTAAATATCATCACACCCATAAACAATCTCACGACTCTCGAACACAAACCACAGAGGCGGGCTCCAAAATGCCAACCGCGAAACGCACAATGAGGCGATTCATTGGAAACGCAGCGGCGCGGATTCTTACCAACAACCATCAGGGTGAACTCAAAGCCCCTCTTCACAGACTTCCGGTAGACTTGGTTGGGGAGGCTTGCAAAGCCGACATATCCTTCCAGGTTCTTCTGCTGCTGTGAAACAGTAAAAAAAAAATGAATGAAATAAAGGAAAACACATGTAAAAAAAACAACAAATAAAAACACAAGGAAATCGTGCAGCCAAGGAAAATGCCGACTACATTTATGACGCTGTAAAACAACCCCCCCACCCCCCCCCCGTTAAAGGCAGCAGGAGCCCTCATGTTCCCTGAAGCTAATCCAGTTAGTCAAAAATGTTTTTACGGCGTTCTTTGACATCTTCAGAGCTGCTTGTTCCGCCTTTCAGGGAGCAGCGACTGCAGCGCGGAACACTGAACACAAACCGGGAATACTCGCTACGTCCTCCGGAGCGCCGTGTGAGAGAACTAACAAAGTGCCGTTTGTCATTTCATCGACCTGAATGTGGAGAAATTCAATACTTACAGCTGTTTGACGTCGGCCATTATATAAAGGCCGGATCGGCGTGCAGGCGGCGCCGGCGGCAAAAACCAAGAGGAAGGAATGCAAAAGAGGAAAACAGGGAATCAACGCGAGGTCATCCGACAAACAAAGCATTCTGTAAAGATGCCTGGAGGGGGGGGGAGGCAGGCATCCCCCCCCCCCATGTCAACATAACACGCAGCCTCATCCTACTTCTTTTACCACATATTAATGTTTAAGGAGACAATTTGCAATGTAATCTTGAAATTACTGCTGTGTTTCCTTTACAGTTCAGGAGGTTCTGATCAAGGAAGCGGTGGCAGGTGGGGGGGGGCAGGTGGGGGGGCTCTACTAGTCTGCCCCCGCAGATTGGAGAAGAATAACACGACTTGTTGCTTCCAGTGGAAGGGAAACGCCAATTACTCTGACATTCAGGTCACAGTCTGCAGCCGATGAACTTAAAGTCAAAACGTGAACTCCGAGGTAGTAGATCCAGCCTAATCCGGACTAGACGGCGGACATAAACTCCTTAAAGCTGACACTGGAACATCGCCTTTGTGCTGTTTGGACGGCCAAGCATCGGTGCCGTTCTGACCTACGAGATTATCGATCCCTTTACTAATGCGGTCCCCATTCCGGGGCGCGGAAACGGCATGTAGAAGCGGTCGTTAAGAGGCTCTGCACGAATGTGACGCTCAAAGATTTAATACGGAACAACGTTAGAAGTAGAACACGACCGCGGCTCACACGCCGTTTCCCTCTTGATTCAAATAAGTTAGCATTAACGTGAGCTGCTCCAACCCGACAGTAAAACCGGAATTTATTTTAGATCATCTTTAACTCGACAGAAGGGTCTCACCGTGGTTCTCCATCTTAGCCCAATATAGAAATACGAAGGTTTCCTGAAATACTTTGCTAAAAAGCTAAAGACAGGAAATGACACCCCCGTTAGATCATGCAGCCTGCTAGCGCAAGCCAAGGCTATCTAGCTAGCTAGCATCCCATGCAATTGGAGGCTAGCCAGCGAGCATTCCATGCCATTGGAGGCCATCTAGCTAGTTAGCTAGCATCTCATGCAATTGGAGGCTATCTAGCTAGTTAGCTAGCATCCCATGCCATTGGAGGCTATCTAGCTAGTTAGCTAGCATCCCATGCCATTGGAGGCGAGAGACAGGGCGTTGGTTGCTCAGACAACTGAAGAAGCTAAATAATGGCAAAGACGAAATTTATCTATCAGTTGATCGAACCGTACACAAATCGATAGTGTTGTACTTTACGGGGCTGGTCTCCGAATAACTCACGGAAGCGCGTGATTGTGGAAGTCTCACCCATTACGTTGACGCTCCTGCCGCCTCAAAAACCGATCATTCACAAGCCGACATTCCCCCTTCTTGCTAATTTTGTTTGAGCTACGCAGCGTCAGTAACGCAGCGCCGCTTGTTTTAATGCTAGCTACGCCCAAAGCTCGACGTAGACGCTGCGCGAATCACAAAGGGAGGAACACTTCGGTCTCGCGATACTTTCTCATTCCTTTCAGACTTGAAGGGTTCTCGCGATACCTCACCTCCTGGAAGATTTTTTTTTTTATGTGGAACAATTTCCCCTTTGAACATGTTAAACTAATTAAACCTCGTTCACCGTCTGCTTGATGTTTAATTACATTAGGGTGTGGTTACATTTGTCCACGTAGCATTAGCTGAATCATTAAATTTATTCCAGATCAGATAGATCATTTACTTATGACGTGAATTTAATTGTATTTATATTAGTGGCGGTGAATTTAAAATACGTCCGTTGTAGCTTGTATTGGTATTTTTGTCGAGTTATTCAACGACATTCCGGTGCCAGAATACTTCATTCGCGTCTGCTGTAACCATAGTAACCACATTTCGAGCACTGCTAAATGTGATTGGTGCAAACTACAGTTAAAAGCTCTTTTTCCACAATATTTCTTGAATGTGATGTTATTTTGAGGTCTGTATTAATGCTCACATGTGCTAAACATGCCCCAATTTGAACCACAGGTTACTCGTGTAAAAAGAGAGAGAGAGAGAGAGAGAGAGAAAACAGGTAAAGAAAGTGAGACCTACGTTTAACATATTATGTGTCTTTTTTATTTATTGTTATTTTGCATCTGTGGAGTAATTTATTTTTATTTGTATTGTTAGATGTCGATGATTTATGTACTAAGGACTTTCAATGGAAACAAGACCGCAACGGCTTTTTTTAAATGCTCCTCTTAGACAGGATGTTTGACTGTACTTGTACTGTAATACATACTACTGTTTGACTGTACTTGTACTCTAACATTCTATCTAATAAATATATTCATCATCATCATCAGACAAGGTGAAACTTTACCCCTGAAATCCAGAGGAATGGCTAGCAGGTAAGCTCGTCGTCTCCCGCTCACGCTCATCAGAATGTCTGTGGGAAAATCTCAATTGTGAAAAAATAAACGGATGAAACGATTCTTTCTAGGGCGTCTCAGGATCTCAGGAGGCTTCGATCCCTGCTCGTCCAAAGAAGCCCCAGGCAGGAGGTGACGAAGGACAAAGGACGCCACCGTCAGGCAGCGTGTTTTGACATTCTGAGACAAACCAGCTCATGTGTCACTGGGTTTGTGGACATCTTGTATTCTGAGACGCTCCCGTGTTGCAGGCGGCGGCGTCAAAAGATCAAAAGATCAAAATTCCTCCAGGAACCGGTCTGGAAGCGGCCTGCGGTGCAGTTCCCCTGAGGAGCCACGGGGGGCGGTGTGAACCTGCTTTTGAAGGGGGAGCCAGGCAGACCTCAGATGACCTCACAGCTCCATGAACATGCAGCGTGTTCTCGTGTTTTAATGCAGATAAAACACCTTACGCGGATTCATAATGTGTTTCTGTTATGCGTTTTCCACAAGGCGGTTTTATTATCTTATTAAATCCCGACTGGGCTTGGGTGAACGTGAATCCGTGAGGCTTTTCCCCCAGAGTATGTGGACAAAGGAATGTGTTAAATTTAAACCAGGACTGGATTCCAAACTGCTTGTGACATCACTTTTAAAACTGAAAGAAAGTTTCACATGAAGTCGTTCTGCAGAAAAACGAGGAGAACTCTTGTTTGAGCTGGAGGGGGGACTTTAATCGAGCAACAAAAACCAT
Source organism: Brachionichthys hirsutus (assembly GCF_040956055.1). Taxonomy (NCBI): domain Eukaryota; kingdom Metazoa; phylum Chordata; class Actinopteri; order Lophiiformes; family Brachionichthyidae; genus Brachionichthys; species Brachionichthys hirsutus. Next base: position 1,423,858 of record NC_090899.1, read on the forward strand.
AAATCAGGATATGTAACATTCAGAGTAGGCACATGAGTTATAATAACACGCCGGCTAATAGCATCCTCGCAGATTGCTTTTTCCGTGATCCTTTGCCTTCCGCCGCGAGCGCAGATACATTTCCATTCCCTTGCTTTTCCATGATTAGTCATTTTATTTGAGTGAAGTAAACATCACGTGATAATATGAACACAGTTACGTATAAAAACAGGAGTTTTTTGTATTAAATGGCAAACTTTAAAAAGTTTTTGTGCTTAAAAAAAATTTAAGGTCTCAACAAGTATAAACTACCAAAAGCTGCAAATACTTGGAATAAAACCTTTCATGATATGAATGGAGATTTGTTGGTTTAAAACTAAACAAGATAAACCGTTAGCTTAGCATAAAGACTGTTATCATTTTCCAAAGACTCCCATAAAAAAAAATCAAACTACGAAATCAGCGGTATTAAAGTGGTGTCTATTTTTTTCACTGGGCGAAGTGATGATGTTCTTACGCCGTGTCGGAAATCACTCCTCAAAATTAGTATCCATGTCAAAAACACAGCTCCCATAGCTAAACAGGCTAAAACCTATTCCAGTATAAGATGCTAGTGATTTCCCGATTTGCATTTACAGGAACGGATGGATCGAAAACACGATTGTGTAAAAAAAAAAAAAAAACATTATTGGCACAAAAGCGGGTTCAAGAAATGGTTGGACTATCAGGAATAATATATATATTATCCAAAATAAGGCCTTGTGGGGGGGAACGTGTCTCTATAGGGACAAGTGGATTTATTATGCTATGTTTTCTTTCTTTCTGTGAACTTTGTTACTGCCAGTCAGGAACATTAAGCTAAAAACAGGATTTATTTACGATTCTCTTTAAAATGAATAAATCAGCTTATTCCTCCAAGTGTGTTCGGTTAGTCAAGAGCTTATTTTTACACATACGTTGTTTACGAACAGAAAATATATCATACAATATGTAAAAAGCTTAAAAAAAAATACAAATAAAAGAATAAGAACTAAAAGTTTATATGTTTGCTAATTTGGCTACGCTAATGCTAACGGTATTGTTATGTAATGAGGTAAACGTTAATTCATGGAAATTCTCATGCAAATATAAATACAGGAGAAACAGAGTGATTCCCAGAAGTTATAAGATCGGTTTAAAAAAAATTAAACGGATGGATGACATCATCATCATTCTGTCATTTCCTTTTTTAGCTTAAACTGTTAGCGTCTTGTGGGGGGGCGTCGATGTCAGCGTTCTGCGAGCGGCGTCGGAGCGGCTGCCATTTTGTTCCGATTGTTTCTCCTGGTGTTTCTCCTCATCCTCCAGCATCTCCTCGATCAGGGGCGGCATGGAACCCGGGATCTCCATCTTCAGCGTCACCACCCTCTCGGCTCCTGCGGACACGGGCGGCGTTACCGCCTCCCCCTTGTCGCCGGAGGTGCTTAAAGAAGGTGCTCTGGGTGAAATAATGGCGCCCTCTCACCTTTGGCGCTGATGCTGCGCAGGTCGGTGATCTTCATGAGGGCCTTGGGGAACATCAGGGGCATGCTGGGCCGCCGTTTACGAGAGTAAACCTTCAGCGCCTCCAGCAGGGGCTCCTGCAGCACCTCCACCTTCGACGGCTCCTCCAGGTCCTGACGGTCTGTTCGGGAAAATGTCAAAGGTTAACTTCTCTTTGTGGGGAAAAAAGCGTGCAGCATTATTCTTTATCTTGAAGTCTCTGCTCGCTCCTGAGCTTCAGTACCTCCAGAGACCAGACAGATGGCGCTGAGGAGTCCGCTTTCCGTGTCGTCCATCTGCAGCGGCAGCAGCTGACCGGCAAAGGTGAAAACCTGATCTGTGAGAGGACCGAATCCGGCGTTGTGGATCTGGGTGCGGGTCAGCGTCAGTCCGTCAGAAAACGTCATGGTGTCCTTGTCCGGAGTGTAGCGGGTGCAAATCCTCAAGATCTGGACGCAGGAAGAACAGAAGGATTCCGTGTGACACACACGGCTTCATCGCTCCGGATCTGGATCACACCAGAAGATCAGAACCCCGACCCTGTCTTCCAGAACCATCATAAATCTCCTTGTGACAATGGAGCCAGACCGACGAACACAAACCAGATGAGCAGGACTTTAGGGAACCTACCAGGATGTCCAGGCAGGCCGTTTTGAGGAGAGTGATCTGGTCGGAGATGGTCAGGCCGGTGAAACCGGGCACTCGCTTGGCGAACTCCACCACCTTGACGATGCACTTGGTGGCCAGCTCGCTGAACTTGTCCCAGAGGCCGAGGTCCAGCTGGATCCGGTGATCCGAGCTGGAGTTCTGGATGGAGGCGAGAAGATGGAGAATATCTGTCAGAGGCGAGCTGCAGGATTCAGACACGAACGGGGTTTTAAATTCACCGCCGGACTAGCCTGACGGAAACTAATTTAACAGCAACAGAAACATCCAGCTGATTTATTGATTTTCTTTTGCCTTTAGGAATATCTCGATAATCTGCAAACACAAACTGACGCGCCGTTAGCCTATAAAGTCCATAATAGTGGATGAGTTAGCAAACAAATGCCCGTTTACGCGCAGAGAAATGGAGCAACATTAGCATTAGCTAGCTGGCAGGTAATTTCTGATGATCACTGCTGGACAGGAAGCAGAGATAGTCGTAGACAAAACCAAAAGAGAACGCTGAAGGACGCTACAACGCTCTGCAATAAGTGTAAAATAAATATTTACTCGGAGTTGCTCTTTCGGGGAAATTCTTCTGGAAGAGGCTTAAAGGAAATTTAGAGGAATTTTTTAATACATGAAATTTGATTTTCCGTCACAAATGAAAACCACTCGTTCATATTTGAAGACGGATCCTCTCATAATAAAAAAGAGAATAAAAATAACTGTCCTCCACCGGGATGACGAGATCCAAGTCTCATTTGGAAAGTCGTGTTTTGTTTCCATAGCAACAGCCTGTCCTAACATATTTAATGTACAGTAAAGCACGTTCCGTGATGTTATCGGGATCGCGCGGCGTGACTCACGGTGGTGTACTTCCCCAGCTGGCAGAGAGAAGGGAACGTCTCTCTGTGAGCTCTGCAGATCTTCTCCACGATCAGGCCGAGCTCGGCCGTCAGCTCGTACGTCTCCATGATGGTCATCTTCACCGCTTCCCTCTTCCCCTTCCTCCGGTTTCTGTCATTTCTCACTGCTGAGGGCAAAAGAGGAAGAATTAAAGGGGATGAAGCCGTTCGAGGGACGCGTAGAGGTGGAGGTGAAGCGGGAGGAATCCCGTGTCTCATGAAGACAACCCGACCTAAAGCTCAAAAGTATCGGGACCAAGCCTTCGCTTTCATTTGTGCTTGGTGAGGAAGACGAGTTCCGCTTTGTCCGCTGAGGATTAAAGGAATCCATCCCATAAAACAAAGGTGAAGGTTTAATGGTCGCTCTTTCAAAGGGTGGAATTGGTTTCTCACTGGGACTAGTTAAGAGCGGCTAACCTGCTGCTCCGGGAGCTAACCAGGTTAGCCTTCCATAATCGCGTCGGTAACCATGCCAACGTGTTTCTCCTTGTCTCACTGACTCGGCTCAGGCGGCCACTCACATGTCAGAGGAGCTCAGGATTACGCAACACCTCCCTCTCCTCCTCCCCCTCTCCTCCTCCCTCCTCCCCCTCTCCTCCTCCCCCTCTCCTCCTCCCTCCTCCCCCTCTCCTCTCTCTGGATGCTCTACTTCCAGTCGCCAATGTGCAAACACGCCGGAGTGAGATCATATTACACAGGAAGTGAAGCAGCCAATGAGAAGGCACGCCGCGTCCATCAGCCTATGACATGTGATGTATTTATGTAACGCGTGTCAGAGTGGAGGAGAAACGGCGAGAACATGTGGATGGGCGGGTCCTCCGCCCTCGCCCAATCGCCACCCTCGGTGGAACACTCCCGTTATCTGGGTCACGGCGCTTCGGGGTGAAACGCCGTCTGACTTTGGTTCTGGACAGCAGAAACAAAGCATTTTAAAGGGCTATTTCACTCCTTTGAGGAATGTTTTGGCTGTTGACCTTCGTCCAGCCTGAAGTTCAACCGTCTGGACGAGGCTCCGATGAGCCGTCGCGTCGTTAAAGGTCGGATCGTCGTTTGTTTCACTTAGAATACGCTCTTCATTAAAATCCAGCGTGTGAAAACGACCCTCGCTCTTTTCTTCAGAATAGCTGTAAACTGTTGCCACGGAAACGTAGCTTTCCAGCTAACGCTGCTCGCTGCACTCATGCTGAACAACCAAGACGACTCTGATCAGAGATATTAGCGAGTACGTGAAGCTGGAAGCGGCGGGGGTGGATGAATAGCCCAAACCCTTACGCCAGGGACGGTCCTTCATATCAGGACAAACTAACGTGCAGCCTGCTTCAGGAGGGGAGACGATCCGATCACTAGCGGACGCCTCCTTCCTGCTGCATGGCGGCGGATCGGAGACTTACACTCCTTGGACATCCCCACGGCGACGCACCTCTGCAGCCGGCAGTACTGGCAGCGGTTCCTGGTGATCTTGTTGATGATGCAGTTCCTGTCCCGGTGGCAGGTGTACGCCATGTTTTTCTGCACGCTGCGGCGGAAGAAGCCCTGCAGAGACGGAAAGAAAATGAACCTGCTGTTTATTTATTACGTTCACGGCGTGGAAAGAGCGTTTTGTTTGTGTAGAAGCAGCCAGTCGCTGTTTAATTATTCATAGTTTAGCATATTAAACGTCGGCAGGGGCGCGGACCACAGGCCCGTTACCTTGCAGCCCTCGCAGGCGCTGACTCCGTAGTGGTAGCCCGAGGACTTGTCTTGGCACACGAAGCAGGGCTTGTAAGTGCGAGGGGGGGGCAGCGGGGAGGAGGGTCCGGCAAACAGCTCGTCGGAACCGGAGCTGGAGCTCTGGCTTCCGACCGCTGCAAACAAACACACACAAATAACAACCAGAGTAAATAAGACCAGCAGAAGGAAATGATTTTGGGTTGTTTCACAAATAAATCAGGCAATTTTTAAGACCTCTCGGTGCATTGTGGGAATTTTTCTCTCGTATTTTTTCCTTTCTTACTTTGAATCTAGAACTGTAACTATAACGACCTGTTTGACCTTAAGGATTTAGGTCTAATCGTCTAAAAGGTCTTTGAAGTCATTTCCCTTTGGATCCGCTGTTCGGCCGTCGGTAGCCTGAGCTAATCACAAACAGTTTGACGCTAAAAACCGCGATCGAACCCGTCCTGACGGGATTACAGCACCGACACAACTGGGAAACATTCCCGGTTCCTCCTGGTAGAATCTTCCGCTCCTATTAATAATAATTTATTCATCATTTTGTTGCCGTGCTCTCTAGAAACTGTCTCCAGTCAGGCCTCTCTTTCATAAAAGAAAAAATATATATTTCTATCAACCAAAATTAAAGTGACAAACCCGACGTTTCTCCTAAAAATGTGCAGGTCTTTGATGTTAAAAGCATTTGTTGTAAATTTCAAAGCTCGCTAATAAACACAGCTACACCCTTTGTACCAAAGCAGTGGCCTCCATTTGATTTCTCTCCATCCCTCCCTCTATCCCTCCATTAATGAGAGGAGAAACGCCCCGGCCCGTGGGCCCAGCCCGGCCTCCCCGCGGCTCTCTGAGGGCCTCCGACGCTGACAGGAAACGAAGAAAGACTTTTTTTAAAAGGGACAAAATGAGAAAAATTGCTCATCTGCATCCCCTTGAACCCGCGGCCTCTGGTTGAACCTGGAATCCGAGGGTCAAACGAGGACAACCCCTCCTATCAGCCCGAGCACTCTCCCAACGAAAAACAATGCAGGAGCATGCCACAATCCCAGCTGACTGATGAGAGGGGGCGGAGGGGGGGCCAGCAGACAGAGGCCGGGTGTGGGGGGGGGCTCTACCCAATTTAGGTGGTCTCATTTGATGTGAGCAAGAATTCATTGTGTTGCATTCAAAGATTAGGGGTGTAACATCCGAGACATGATGCTAGCTGATAATAAGATACCCCGGGCTAAATGCTAAAGCAACAACCACAGGCTAAATGCTAAAGCAACAACCACAGGCTAAATGCTAAAGCAACAACCATAGGCTAAATGCTAAAGCAACAACCACAGGCTAAATGCTAAAGCAACAACCACAGGCTAAATGCTAAAACAACCCAGGCTAAATGCTAAAGCAACAACCACAGGCTAAATGCTAAAACAACAACCACAAGCTAAATACTAAAACAACAACCCAGGCTAAATGCTAAAGCAACAACCACAGGCTAAATGCTAAAGCAACAACCACAGGCTAAATGCTAAAGCAACCCAGGCTAAATGCTAAAGCAACAACCACAGGCTAAATGCTAAAGCAACAACCATAGGCTAAATGCTAAAACAACAACCACAGGCTAAATGCTAAAACAACAACCACAGGCTAAATGCTAAAGCAACAACCACAGGCTAAATGCTAAAACAACCATGGGCTAAATGCTAAAGCAGCAGCCAAACATTAAAAGTCTATGATCTGACATCAATTGTTATTTCTACAAATTGCAAACAAGGACAGGTGACATGAAACCTGGACCAAATAAGAGTCCCAGGAAGCAATAAATAGAAAGTAACCGCCTGAGTCATGACCTTTTCTGTCCTACATCAGGACCTAAACCATCCCGAACCAAAAAGCTCTTTGATGAATATTTACGTTCTGCCACGTTTATAATGGCAGGTCCAGGCAGTACGTCTAAACAATCCCCCCCGGTGACCAAAAACCTGCCATATAACAGGTAGAACCCCCCCCAGCGGACCCCGGGACCACAGGACACGATTCAGGCAAATTTTAATCTCACATTTAGTGAGATTAAAATCACCTCTACTCAAAAGGCGATATTAGAAAACTTAATTCTATTAAATATTATTACACTCAAATATTTCATTGCTACTGTAATCTTAAAACTTTAAAAAGACATACAATAAACGAGAATTAGAAATAGTTCAAATCCTGATAAATCACTGTCATCAACCATAACTTTAAAAAGTAGAAGTAAGATGTGTTCAGAAATGGTCACTTTTATTTCTCTACACTTCAAAAGGAACAACTATCTAATTTGCTGCATTCAAATAATCCAGCAGCTGCTTCAGATTAAAACAAAAGAAACGCAATATAATATTTAGTTGTGTAATATTACTCCTCTGTTCTTGTACTTTTGCACCTTTTAATTCCTAAAGGCTCCGAGCTGCCAGCCCTTCTTGAACCTCGTGAGTTGGTGACCTTCCTGTGAACCCACAGCGACCCCGAAGTGACCGGCCCTGGACGGAGCGCCACACAGGGGGACCCTGTTCTCGTCCCCCCCCCCCCACCGTGTCCCCATTGCTGCTAAAGAGGAGCTCCTGCAGCATCACGGTGTTAAAACGCATGAAAGCAGCATTACCTTGAATTAATAACAGGAATATAAAACAATAACAGAGGTTATTACACGTTATAATACAGTTATAATGCGCTTATTAAACATGAGTGGAGGAGGAACGTCTTTGGATTTAATAAAGACTAGAGTCTGCCTTGATGTTTTGGTTTAGCAGCATTTCTGTGAGTTTAATTTAATTATCTTAAAGAGTCTTCAGAGGTAATCTGATTACCTCAGTCGTCCTCACCGAGGATCAAGTTGTAGGTTGTTTATTTTTTTAAAAGAGTTTTTCCTCACAATTTCTGTCCATTAGAAGGATTTTGAAGAAACTCCGTAGAAGTTTAGAGGTAAAAATAAACAGATTTGCAAGTTGTTGCAGGGATTGTTCTTACTTCCTCTGACATTCAGACGTCACCAGAACTTTAATGAATTCTAAATAAATGACCAGATAATAATAAAAATAGTGAAACTTGGTATAAAAGTGGAGCATGAGGGAAGATGCATTTCTTATTGCGCTGATGCGCTAAAATGGCATTTTCCCTTTTTCATTTGCTTCTGTGTTTTTAAAATAACTTAATGTATCATAATTAATAATTGATCTGTCATTCCCAAGAATAAGAAAATCATTTGAGTACTTGAGCCTCAGAACATTCAGCAGAACCTACATTGTGAGCACCGGTGCTGCTGCCAGTTTTCCTCCATCAGCTCAGGGAAGAAGTCTGAGAGGTCCCGGTCCTGGTCCCGGTCCCGGTCCTGGTCCCGGTCCCGGTCCCGGTCCCGGTCCTGGTCCCGGTCGTGGAGCATGCACACGGGGCTGGATGTGGTGTAGAGCTCCAGGATCTCTCCAGGACCGAAGGCTTGTAATTCCATAAAGTCAAACATGATGTGGATCGAGTCCCGTGTCGAGGTGATGAAGATGAGCTCGGCCTTCTTCTCTCTGCTTTGCAGGCTCCTATACCCGAACGGTCTTTAACGCATTCATGGCGACGTGCGCGCGTCAGTGCGCGTCAGTGCGCTGCAGCGGAGCCGGTTAAACACCTGCAGATCCGCTTTGCATAACAAAGTTAGAACTTCTTCTTCTTCTTCTTCTTCTCGAACGTCTCGACTCGACCTGCTCCGTGCTCGTGACGTCAGCGCGTTACCTAATGTATGCGGCTGAACTCTGCGTGAACCTCCTCCGCCGCCGCTGCCCTTCTCGTGAACCAGTCTGACGTCATCACCGGTCACGGTGGAAACCAGTAAAGCGGAGACCAATGAGCCAGCGTGGTGTTTACACCGAAGGTTTTAATTCGAATAGAGCGTTTTAAAAACACTCTCAATGAGGAAAAGAAAAATGACAGTAGAAAAGAATACAGTATAATGAGAAATAATATTACTTTAATAAAAATTAAATAAGGAGGTCATAGTATAACAGAAGAGAGCGCCGTAATAATTGCATTTGAGTAGTAGTTGAATAAATAAAATAAAGAAATATTTTATATTATTCAGCATCGAGCTTTCGTTTCTCTCGGTATTGTGCGTCTGACGTCACTACGTCGCCTCATTCTTGCGCTTCAGCTTTAGCTAGTTTTTGTCCTTACTGTCTGCCTGTAATTAAAATAAATCTGAGTTCGAGATAAAATCCGACATTGTGTAAATAATGTACGATTAATAATGTACGATTTAAATAAAATGACAACCTGAATAGGTTAAAAAAATTGTTTTTACTTTTTCATAAAGTGAATCCAATCCAGCTTTTGTTGTCATGCTAGCATTAGCAGGTTTAAATTAGCTTAGTTTAAATCTGCTAATGTTTTTGTAATAAATGGGTTTTGGTTCTACCTTCAAGCAACACGTCTATCCGAGCCGTTCTTAACCACCTTCTCTTTATAGTAAAACTCATATTACGTTTACGAGCCATTATACCTACAATTGCTTTCAGTGTCGGAATTAAACAAATCAAAGCTAACTCGCCATGCTAACCTGCTTGGTGTTTCGCAGCACTTCTATTTAAATTTAACTTTCACAGCATTTTTACTTTATTATTTGTAATACATCTGATTTTTATAAATGTTTACGTGTTTAGCTATTTTGTCCTGGATTACTATAAAGCGACAATCGTTGAACCCAAAGCTGAGATGCCGTTCAGCTAAATTCCATTATTGGCATTTTGTGATTGAAGCGTGGCATTTTAGGAAATCAATGTTTTTAGACTACATTTATCTTCATTAAAATCCACTTCAATCCTTGATCCTTGACTTAAGTAGGAAATATCTGCAGTTAGGAGGACGCATAATTAAATCTACCGGGAGATAAAGTAGGTCAGCTGCAAGATGGCCGCAGTGGGTATGGAAATCTGTTCCACTTAAAAATAAAAATAAAACTAATTTACTGCATTCATCGGATTAAAGCTTCACCTCCTCAGGAACCAGAAACATAAAATGAAAAGATTCTAATGCATCGTCCCAAAAGAAAAGCGGAGCCACGCAGCCGTTTTGTTTGAAAGTATAAATACACTTGATCTCCCTCAATGCCACTGCTAACCCCATTGAGCTGGAGAGGCTGCAAAGATCCAATGTCAAAGGAGGCTAATTACTTCCAGTATCTCCCACACTCCAGGGGGGCCAGGTCATCCAGAGGACAGGCATGTGAAGCATTCCTGCAGCCTGCTGCTGGAGCTCCCTCCCTGTCCTCCTTCATCCTCCTCCATCCATCCCCATCGTTCTCTCGTTCCTCCTGAGATATTCCTATTCGCCAAGGAGGTTCTGTTTTTGATGCCGTTTGTCTTTGTTAGCGGGTTTACGGAAAAACTGCTGGATGAAAGTTAAATCTGAAGGTGGGCGGTGGCCTAACTTAGATTCCATTCAATTTTGAGAGCAATCCAGATACCAGTCTGGAAAAATAAAAATAAAAGAATCTGGATTTTCCCATTTACTTATAATGGAGGCTTGGGTCCGATATGAACCATCATGAAAAATGTCTTCTGGTTCGGAGCTCAGGACAAAATATTACATTTTAACATTAAAACCCATTCATGGATTCAAAAATCAGCTCAAACATCAACTCTGATTCACTTTTCCTTTTTGTGCTTTGTGTGTAAAGACACTGAGAACAATCTAGAACAATCTAGAACCAAAAAATACTAATTTTCTGGGATCCAGGAAATGAAGCGATGCGCTGGTGAGCGGACTAAGGTCGCCCAATGTCAGCTAAGATAGGATCCAGCCCCCCCTCCGGTCCAGACCCAGAATAAGCAGCTGGATTCAAAATGGAAATTTGGATCCAAATTTCACAGTTTATTTTCCAGACATAATCAAACTTCCCACCGAGTCGTTGTGAAAATCCATCAGGTCATTTTGTCCAACGATTTGCTTCAGCACCAAATGGAAGCAGGAAGCAGCTGAAGGACCCTCGGCTTCCCTTTTGCCTCTTTACAACCAGTTGTAAACTTTTACTCGACTGTCTGGCACCACTTTGAGTTATTTATTAGTGCAATCTATCTCTTCATGTTCGCGGGCAGCGGAGAAAGACGTGGGAACCGGACAGGTTTAAAAGGCTCTCCGTGAGCCGAGGCCTCTCTTTGAAGTTAACAGGGATCTTTGCATCTGGTCGACGAAGCAGCCGAGAAGCTAAAACTCGAACACCACAAATTAGGAAATGTGAACGCCTGCGGCGTTAAAATGAAAGAGCTGAAGACGATTAAGTTGTAGCAACTTCAATTTATTTAAATAAATCCATTGAAGCCTGTCCTCCGTTTTTACCCGCCGATTCTTAGCAATGCTAGCAGTTCAGGCTACAACAATTTGCTTAAATAGTTTCATATTAATGTGGGGGGGAAATACCAACTTTAAAAAATATGTTAATTTTAAAGACTCCCAGACGCTGAATGTTAACCTCTGAAGTTGAAGTTGGCCTGAAGCACCAGGGAGGCTAAATGTTAGCGCAAGCTCATTATTATTTTTTGGTCAAATTTGGGGCAAGGTGTGTTTGTTTTTCACCTTCGACAAGAAGCGTCACAGGCGGCTTTTAAAAACACAGAAGTCATCAGTCATTGGCTAATTGATGTCACATGGGCAGAGACGATTTGATCGCAGGTGATTCTCATTTGTGATTTAGCACAGGTGTGTTTACCTGCTGAATTGTAGCAAAGGGTGCCGATATTCTATTTCTTTCTTCCCCATTGTTTATTATAAATTACTCTTTTGTGTCAAACATGAGTTCTTTATAGAAAAAAGTTGCTTCATCTAGGAGATATTCCACACTGTGTTCTTAAACTAATCCTCCCACAGCTTCAGTTAGTTCTTCTGCATGTTTATATTTATTGCTTTGTGACGTCGGTCAGTTAATTAATTGGTTAACATCAAGCAGGAATTTAAATAGCCAAAATAATGTGACTCTTGGTAAAGGATGCTGGAAATTCATTAATTTCGAACTTTATAAATTGTATTTTAATTGACAGCAACACGGATAAACAAACAATCAAGTGCTCAAGTGCTCGAAATTGAGATGCTTGTAGTCAAACAACGCCCCCTAGTGGTGGCCAGCGGTCATTACCACTCCGTGCAGCTCGGTCACGCAACACAAACGGCAGAGGCTTCTCTTCTCTTGTATTTTTATTCATACTATATCATATCGCCTATGTTCATACATATTCTTTATATTTATGCACCTATTTACACGATGCGGTCGGCAGCAAAAAAAACTCCAATAAGATGAAAAACGAATGCCGATTCAGTGCGATGCGGAAGACACAAATAATTTGATTAAAAATAATAAAGTAAAAACCAGAAAGTGGAAGAACCCCCCCCCCCCAGGTGCATGCTGCTCATAGTGTCACACTGCTGTGGATTGTGTTCTCTTCTGCGCCACAATGTGCAAATGTAGTGTTGCTAGGCAACGGCATCATTGACCCCCCCAGAAATGACTAGGCAGTTGAATTAAGTAGGAAGCTAACATGTTACACGTTGAAGAATAATCCTGTGATGCTCTGAGGTGAAGGGGAGGAGCTCCCAGTAGGAGGAGCCAGTAGGAGGACCCAGTAATTAGCATCGCGTACCGCTGTGCGCTCGCCATGCGTTTCTCCGGCAGCTCGCCTTCCTGGCCGATGCGCAACAACGAAAAACATGCGGCAAAGGTTTATATCACGTCTCGCATGTCATTGGTTAAAACACTTTGGAACCAAACGGCTCACGGATCGACCAATCAGCTTCCGCTTTGTGATTTCATAAAGTCCTCGTCTTCTTCTCGGAACAGAAAAGCAAAGACTTTTAATACATTCTATAAACAGACACGCAAACGGGTCGATCGATGACAGCGGGGGGGGGGGGGGTGAGAGGCAGGTCCCGGTTCTGTGTGGCTAAGGAAACGCCCCCCCCCTCCTTCAGGGGTGGACTTTGAAGGACAGCAGCTCCTCCGAGTGCATGTTGTTGAGCGAGCGCAGCTCCGGAAGCTTGAGCAGCAGCCTGGTGAAGGTGGTGGCCGACTCGTCGCCGTGGTTACGCATCACCAGGTTCCGCAGCGCCCGGATCAGTTTGTCCTGCAGCGCCTCGGCGGCGTTCAGGTCCTGGATCCCCGAGCGATCTGCGGCAGGAGAGGGACGGATTAGCCGGAGTCCTGTAACGTCCGAGCGTGTCTGAACGCATCGTGCTTGGGGGGGGCGTCCTTACCGGCCGACACCAGCACCACGGCCGTGAACAGGCTCATCTCGTCCGAGTCGAGCGCCAGCGCCGCCAGCTTCTCGCTGAACTCGCACATGGCGTCGAGCAGCTCGCCGGCGCCCAGCGACCGCAGCGTGTCCAGGCCGTAGCGCCGGCCGCTCAGGAAGGTCACCGTCCGCTCGGCCACGTCGAACAAGGAGGCGAATCGGACCATCAGTACCTGGGGGGGGGGGAGGGGGCGGAGCTTCTGTTTAGTTGACGGCTTCTCCTTTATTGGCACAACAGCAGCAGGCGTGGAAGCTCCGCCTCCTCACCTCGAAGGTCCCGGCCTTCAGCAGGCTGACCTGGTCGCTCTCGGGGAGGTCCCGGAACCCCGGGATCCGCTTGGCGAAGTCGACCACCTCCTGCACGGCGGGGGTGAAGCTCATGGAGAACTCCTCCCAGACCTCCTGGCTCGGCCTGCGGGGGTCGACGTACGGCGACGTGTTCATCGGACACGCCTGGAGGAAGCAGGAAGTGGGCGGTCAGCAGGGGGGGGGGGGGGGGGGATCCCAGCGCAGACGGAACCAGCTACTCACCAGGTGCGTTCTGCCGGGCGCGCCGTAGCCGCTGGAGACGGGCTGCGCGCTGAAGTAACGCCGTCTTTGCGAGTCTGATGTTTCGCCACTGGGGGCGCCGCTGAGGCGCTGCTGGTAAGCGCCCCCGTCCTCCCTGTAGGAAGCGTGCTGGTAGCCCCCGACGACCGCGCCGTTGTTCCAGCTGTTCCAGCTCGTCTGCCGCTCCTCCGCCCCCGGCGAGGCCCGCCCCTGCCCGGTCGTCCTGACGACCGCATCGTCCTCGCCGCTGTCCGACCCGCAGGAGGAGGCGGAGCTGGAGTTGGTGTCCATGGACGCCACAGACTCAGAGTCCGGCGGGCACCGAGGGGAGGAAGGGTTGGAGCACGACGAGGAGGACGAGGAGGATGAGGAGGATGAGGAGCTGGCTTCGCTGGCCACGCCCTCCATGGAGAGGGCGGAGCTCTGGTTGCCGTGCAACATGCCGTGCAGCTGGCTGTTGCTGCTCATCATGTTGTTCATGGCGTTCTGCATCTCCAGCAGCATCCGCTGCTTCTCCCGCTTCGGGATTCGGCCAAATCGGACCGCTGTGAGGAGAAGACGGCGGCCGTGAGACCGACGACCGACGACCGTGAGACCGACGACCACCGACGGATGAAGGCGCCGCTCACCGTCTCTGGACATGCCCACGGCCAGACACTTCCTGAAGCGGCACTGCTGACAGCGGTTCCGGTTGATCCGCACGACGGTGCAGTTCTCCATCTTCAGACACTTCTTGTACTGAATGTTCTGCTGGATGCTCCTCCTGAAGAAGCCCTGAGGAAGAGGAGGAGGGCGTGAGGCTCGAGCGGGCGCGGCGCGGCGAGGCGAGGCGAGGCGAGGCGAGGCCCCCCGGGACTCACCTTGCATCCCTCGCAGGCGTGGACGCCGTAATGGAAGCCGGAGGCGACGTCGCCGCAGACCTTGCACAGCAGCACCATCCCGTTGATTTCTGCCGGAGCGACGAGGAGCAGCGGTTAAAGGGAGGAAGGAGAGGAGCGCTAACGCTAACGCTAGCACGCCGCTTACTGGTGATGGTGCTCTTGGCCGCCGTGGACGAGCGCCCGGCCTTCTCGGCGCCGTGGCCGCGCTGGTTCTTGCCCGGCGGGGACATGTCCACCACCATCCCCACGGCCCTGCTGGGCAGCGAGGGACGAGGCGGAGCCGGGGACGCGGACAGGTAGCCGCTGCCGGGGCCGGAGGCGGAGCCAGAGGAAACGTAGGCGATGACTCCTCCTATCGGGGGAAGAGACGGCGAGCAGGTGAAACACTCCTTAGATCCTTTCTCGGTACCCGACACGTCCCACGTCCCTGCAGCAACACCCGTGGGTCAGGAGGACATTTAAGCTCCTCCCACTGCTACGATAAACAGAACCGCCACGTCGTTTAATTTAGCGTCAACAATAACCCTGCAGCGAATGTTCTCCGACGCCGAAGCCAACCGATAAGGAATAACAGGTCAAAGAGAACGTGGAAAAACAAACGGACCGATTCCTGGAAGTCCTGGAAGGCAGGCGTCCCGAAACGCGGACCGTTTCCTGGTTGCCTGACCCGCCTTATCTGATTGGATAACGGGTTACGTAACACACCTGCCGACCGGACTACCAGGTCAACTGAAGCAACGAAGCATCCCCAGGAACAGTAGAATTCAAAGAGGCAACGTGATTACGGAATATCCTCTTAGCAGAAATTAAACTTAAAGGTTCGGAAGGATCAAAGAGATGCTGCAGGATTGCTAGAAGCTGAGGAACCGATTCGGTGACGCGCTGCGTTTTTGTTTTTCACTTAGAAATCTTCCTTTTCACGTTTTTTTTATTATTATTAAATCTACTTTTTGTTTTTCCCATCGACCTGAACGCCACCTCCGTTTAAAGCCCTGATTACCTAACTTCAACCGTGACTGCTCTCTTTCACGTCACGCGCGCGGAGGAATCTGGGTCACCCTCCGCAGTCACGTGGATCCCGCAGCCGCGCCTCGCGCCGACACCGCTGCGTTTAGAGCGGATTGCGCAACCCCGCCTACGTCACGGGATCCGCTCCGGCCAATCAGAGGCGAATACCGCCGGAGCACGCGCGCGGACGGGAACGCCCTTCGACCAATCGCAGACGTGTTCCCAGAGACTGTACACACGCGGGACACATGGCGCGGCCACGCCGTCCATGTGAGCGCGAGCTGCCAAGATAAGCGGTGTTGTTGTGACCGCTGGAACGACATAACCCCGTTATAGCGCCGTTATGACCGCAGAGTAAGCGTCATAGCTGATAAAAATGCGTGTGACAAGGTCACGGTGATAGACTAAAAAAAGATTACTTTTTAAAAGTCTCTATCACCGCGTCCTTGTCACACACACGCACGCACACACACAAACATATACTAATGAGGTAAATTCCGCGTATGTGGAAAGTTCGTGTTTATTGCAGCATTTCAAAAGCAAACGCGCTTTTTGCATGACATGTTCTGTCAATGTAGTTAAAAAAATAAATGTTTTTTTTCCCCGAACATATTTAACCCTTCGATGCGTTCAATGACGTCAAGGTATCTTTTTATTTTAGCATTCAGCTCATCCGTTGCTTGTAGCTCGTTTTCTCTCCACCGGAACAACGAGTGAATGCATAATTAAAGAGGATTAAAGTTGTGTTTATGTTAAATTAGCATAAACGTTAAACCACACTGCACACATTATTACTTACCGGGCTTGGCTGCTCCAGTTTCCTCAGGCATCTCTCCGTTCGAGGAAAATGTCCGACAGATCAAAAACAAAACCTCAACTGTTGAGCACTTCCGCCGCAGTCACGACAAATTAACGGACAATAAAGTTGTGCATCCGAAGCAACGCGTCGGGATTTGTGTTTGTAAAGAACGGAGAGGAGCGGGTCGGTCCTTCCGTGCGTGTGACGGCGGGCGGTCAAGAGAACTAAATGTTCCTCTCAGTAGCGGGTTGGGCCATGTGACTCATCCGTTGGCCACGCCCCGCCCCGCCCCGCCCCCAGTCCGCTCGAGCCACTTTAACCCAGTGACACACTTTCAGAACAGCAGAGGGGGCGGAGCCCGGGAAGGGAAACGCAGAAGTCACGTTGCACAAGCGCAACGTGAAGGGAGGAGGAGCGTGTGCGGCGTCAGCCAAGGCACGTGCGTCCCCTTCAGGGGGCGTCGGCTTTTATTTATTCCTGCGCAGATCGTGCCAAAGTTCGACGTTTGAAAGCAGCTCGCATTTAAAGAGCGACGCTTTAATTAAAGTATTTTTACGACAGAAACGACGTCGAAGCTCCGCGTATGTCGAATGTTTGTGTTTATTGCAGCGTTTTTATAAGCAAACGCGCTTTTTACATGACGTGCTCCGGGTTTTGTGCAATTTGCAGCATTTGCTCGTGAAATTAAACTCTGTAAGCAATAAAACTATTAATAAATAGGTTAAATTAAGTGGAACAACATGTAACATAATGTTTATAGGCCATTCAGCGCCATATGTGCGCATGTTTATAGAACCTGTAATTAGGGAACTACAAATTATTGTTTTTAACTCCTCAACTTTTAGGTTCGGTTCAACTTTATTGTCATTACACAAGTAGAAGGTAACAAAATGCAGTTTAGCATCTAACCAGAAGTGTTATTAGACAGAATTATACAGGTTAAAATGATTCACAGTTGTTATGCACACATTTTCGGTGCTATGAGCGTTCTATAAAGCGAGACACAATATAAAGGTTTCTATGCATGGATATAAACAAAACATACAGAAATTGTAGACAAATACACAGATTTTAGATTTTAATCCGTATATTTTTGCATCCGTTTTGCATTTCCACGATGTTCAGTACATTTTAATGGCATCAGACACAGATCTCCCATCTAGTAAAGTGGTGACCATTTTTGTCATTAAATTAATTATTAATAAACATAAAGTGCCTCTGAGAAAAGGGGTCGGGTGTGTTTCCAGAGCACAACTCAAAAGTTGTCCAATATTAAATCCAAATTTGTCACCCCTTCTCAGACTTTTTTGTGGAAGGTATTTATGAATTCAAAAGCAGATACCGGGCTCACATGCGAACCCGAGGCGGATCCAGATTCTGAGTCGGCGCTCATGTTGGAACAGGGTGCGTTCCGTTTGTTGTTCATGTTGTCAAACAAAGGCGACAAATATGCACTTTAATGGAATAGTGAGCATTCACCACCCTGGTGAATTTACCTCACGGCATTTAGAGCAATGTCATTTTCTTTCTTCCTTTTGTGCCTTTTCAAAGCGTCAGATCTGAAGGGAGAGGTCATTTGGGATCCGCCCCTTTACATGTAAGAGCATTAATAAAACATTACAATAGAGAAAGAGCCAAAGAACGTTTTTAAAAAAACAGCCACGCAAGTGCTTCCATGACGTCAAACTTCTGGAACAATGAAACACGGACTTTGGTCGTCGGGAGAAAGAGTCCGTAGCTCGAATTGGCATCTTTGTCAGGTAAACAGATGGTGGTGCGTTCAAAGACCTCATCACACAGAGATGTCTCATTGAACCACGTCCACCTCTAAAGCTACTTTCACTCTGCTTTTATTACCTCTGGAAGCCGTCATTGACGCCAACACTCATTTATTTTAGTGTCTTGCAATACCTTTATGGCACCCTGGCCTTTGGTGAAGCCCCGCCTCCACCGCACGCCGTCGCTCACATTTACCGCCGCTGACATTTACATTTGCTGACGAGAGATTTTTAACGCTGCGTGTCTCGTTTCATTGCGGGCTGGCTCGGCGGTCACATGGATGCAGCCTCTCAACACGCTAAGAAGACTCGGGTTACCCCCATGTGTGCTCACACAAAGAGGGCGGAGCTTGGAGCATACGACCAAAACATAAACAAGGACAAGGATTGTTAATGAGCTGCCACACAAACACACGACGGGAACATTTGATTCCATTACATTGTGCTGCAACAACTTAGGAATCGAACAGAACCCCCTTGAGAGCGGGGGGGGGGGTATGACCTTTGACCTGGAGAACGTAGGCTAAACGTAGCGCTTTGACCTTGCTGTTGTATTGGAAGCTGAAAACAACCCGAGTAACGCCGAGAGGCTTTATCTGAAGCGGAACAGTAATGCCATCGTGACCTTTGACCTCAGGATAAATAGGTCAGAAGCAGGGCGAGGAGCAAACAAACAGACGACGTGCCGTCGCTGCTCGGGTTCAGCAGCTAGAGCGCTAACAAAGGACGGACCCCCCCACAGAAGGATCTGCCCCCCCCCGGTCTGAGGCGACGCTTCGACACGCCGCCATTAGAAACAAGAAATAACAACTTCCTTTCCATTGTGGTCCTTTATTACCATATTTGCAGAGATAACTTAATCAGGAAGCAGAAAATAAACCAGACAATAAAGTACTAAAAATCTGAGATACAAACAATCCCCCCTCCTCCCCCTCCTCTTCCTCCTCCTCTTCCCCCCGTCATCCTCTCTGGGTCTATGTGGCGTATCTCTTTGTCCACTGTTTGGCCGTTCGGTCGTGTTCCGCTCTGTTCGTCGTGTACTGGGTGGCGATGCTTCCCACCAGGGGGTCGGCTGGAAGGAAAATGGAGGTCGCAGGTCAGAGAGAGACGGCAAATACAGATTAGCAGAGGCGCCGCTCGGATTATTGCTAATCTACGACCGGCTCGAGAGGAAGAGCTTCCACGATCGAAGCGCCCGTTTGTTCGCGCCGCTACGCCGCTAGCTGACGCTCCTACCTGGGTTGCAGTCTGTGAGCAGGGAGCAGATGGACAGCAGCACCTTGGAGATGGTGAGGGCGGGGCTCCAGTTGTCCTTCAGGATGTCCAGACAGATCACGCCCTGACTGTTGATGTTGCAGTGATAGATCCTCGTACGGAACGTCACCTGCAGACACGACGGCGGAAACTCAAAATCTTTTTAAAAGGCTATCTTTGGAGCTGGGCCGGTCACGCTCGCGCCCGAGTTACCGTGGCAACCCACTTTAGCAGCTGACAAAAACACGCCCCCCCCCTCCTTCTCCGTCCTGTTGGACGCACGGATTCTTTACCGCCGCCGTTATTTTAAGCGTCTGAAGCCTCTGTCTGTACCTTGGGGGGTTTGAACGGGTAGTCCGGCGTGAAGGCGATGTCCAGGAAGAAGACCCCCCCCTCGTAGACGGAGCCCGGCGGTCCCAGGATGGTCGACCTCCACTCATAGATGTTGTCTCCTTTTGGGCCAGCGCTGGAGACGGAAGCGGAAAGCGAATGAACGAACGCTTATTTTACCGCTGGCCTTGAACGCCTCCGTGACACCGATCTGGGATCTGCATCGATTTAACCTCGGAGCAGCCCGGCCGTTATCCCGCTCACATGTAGGACGTGTGTGTGTGTGTGTGTGAGGGGGGGGGGGTCACGCGTACAAGACATAACAGTATTGATCCGGTTTTCCGATCAGCGTGAAGCTCGGACGATGGGCGGAGCCTCAGCATCGCTCCGGCAGAACGTCGACCTTCCCTGCGCCGAACGGTGCGTTCGGGGCCCAGAGGCAGTTTTCATCCTCCCGACAGCTCAGGCCGACTTTGCCTACGAGCAGGACTTTGTGAAACCCGACGCCTCTAAGGCACAGACAGAACGAACTCGCCCAATCAGGAGACGTCTTCTTCCTGACTCGAACACTACCGATAAGCTTTGATGCGTTCAACATTCCAACCGTTCCCGTTGCTAAGATACCGACCCACAGCTCACCCCGGAGCTCACCTGCAGTTGGGGGGCGGGTCCAGCGTGATGTCGGCCAACTCTTTCTGAATCCTGCAGGCAGGAGGAACCGAGTTAGGTTTAGGTTTAGGTTTAGGTTTAGGTTCGAATCATCATCATCATCATCATCACCAGAACGCTCTGGGCTCTGATCGCGACCTTTTGGCGCTGGTAGAGAGCAGCTTGGAGGTCTTGCTCATGCTGGCTTTGCTCTCCCGTTTCTTCTTGCAAAGCGTGTCCCTCTGTCTGGTTTGGCTGGAGGAAGGCGGCGACGAAGACGAGCTGGTGCTGGCACGAGAATCCTCATCCGACATACCGGTCTGGAATACAGAAGAACCGGGACCTGGGGCGGAAGACGAGACGGGAGAACAAGCTGAACGACAGCCCGGCTGCGAGCGGAGCAGGAGGAGCGATACATATATATATTATATGTATATAATTATATGTATATATATATATTATATGTATATAGGGAACTAAATGCACCGCTGTAGGAAAATAAGCTGGATTTTTGTCCCTTATTAACATACAATGATGAATTTAATGAGTTGCAGGAGTGACGAAAACGTCGGCTTTAATTAGAGGAGTAATCCTCCTCCCCATGGACCGGTGCGACCTCCGGATGATGTCATCGTGTGGGATGGCGACCTGCTCTTCAGTCGGAACGACCTGGAGCTGCCGTGAGGAATGCGGCACCCGATCCTTCGACCGACCCGGCGGGTTTTCGGTGGCCAGGCGATGTCGTGGATCCCGGTTCTGAGTCGACCCGGGTGACCTGTTGCTCGGCACCGGGTCAGACGCGTTTTCCTCCCGGCCTTCAGGCTTCGTTCGTTAAAGGTGTGTTAGTCTAACAAGTGCAGGTGGATTTAAAACAAAAAGATAAAGATACCATGGCTGCTTCTCTAATAATCCTCTATTTTCAAATAATTAATAATAATAATAAAAAAAAAAGCGTGACGTCTTAATCAGAAACCTGTAAAGCTGTAAAACCAGTTTTATAACAGAGATTGTCATCAAGCCGGGATGAATAAACCCTTTTAGAGAGATAGTGGTGCTAGCTAGCCGAGCTGTTAGCCCCAGCGGTGCTAGCTAGCCGAGCTTTAGACAGATAGGGGTGCTAGCTGTTAGCCCCAGCGGTGCTAGCTAGCCGAGCTTTAGATAGATAGGGGTGCTAGCTAGCTAGCCGAGCTGTTAGCCACAGCGGTGCATTCTCCAAATAATTAATGTTAGCTAACCCTTCCGTTAGCCGACCAGCTAGCTACGAGCCCAGGAGTTAACTACTCCCCAAACCACATAAACTAACCGACTTCTAACTAATGTCCGGCTTTAACCAGCTCGTGGTTATGGATGACAGTTTAGCAAACAGCTAATGCTACCTGCAAACACCGCCCCCCTCTCTCTCCCCACCCACAATAAACACTCGGGGCCCAACGACTTCAGGGGTGCCGACTACTTCCTGGAGCCAAGCAGCGTGAAGCTGCTCGCTGAGCATCCTTTTACAAATGGAGCGATAACCGTGAAACTGTGCTGTAAATGCGCACGTCAGTCGCCTGAAACGCAAACGTTGCGTCAGCGTGTGTTGAAACGGCGGCTGGAAGATGTGGCCGAAGGCTTGAACGTGACAGCGAAGCGTTAAAAGGCAGCCATGAACCGCTCGGATCCAGCAGATAGCCGGGGCCCTTTTTCCGTGCGACCGACTAACCCCGACCGTCTCGTTTGTTTCATCGTCTTTTTCGCGACGAGCCGACGCTCGACCTCACCGGGAATCGGTCGCAGGCAGCGGACCGGACCCGTGCGCTGCGACCGCTCGTAGAAATATAGACCGTAAATCATCCATTTCGCCCGGGAATCGAACTTACCCAGTCTATTGTGTCTGGACCTCCGCCACAGTCTCGGCTCGGCTGGTGCCTGTCGCCCTCTGCGGAAGGAAGTAGCCTACCGCGGCTGCAGTGGGCTGGCCGGCCCCGGTCCTACTCTGGGAATGGAACAGCCTCCATATCGATTAGTGCTTGATTAATTTGTTTGTGATTACTGGAACTGATTTTGCTTTATGCTTTGGATGTGGATATTTGTTCCGCGTTCACGTTGAAGGCGCGCGTTCATGTAACAGCAGGTCAAGGTGGTTAAATTCAATGTTCTCTAAAATTTACCTGAGTGCAGGGGCGGTGCTAGATGTGAAGCGCTGCAGGAGAGCAGCCCCCCCCTCGTCAAAAATGTCTGACACGTGCTGAACAGTCCACCCTAACAATTCAGCATCTTCAAGCCCGTTTTAAGATCTTTATTATTCATATTAGCGCACCACACCAGCCAGTTTAGATCATTACTTTAAAAACAAAAACAAAATAAAACTTTATTCAGACCTGAATGCAAACCATGCCACAGAGGTCGTGTTCTGGTTAAAGCATTGTGCATTAAAAAAAAATGAATGAAAGATTAATTTTAGTATTGATCTGAATTAAAACACAGGAGCATGCCATTCAAATTCAACATGACTTAATGAAGGAAAATGATTTTCCAGAAGTGATACGGGTTGATGTTAACAAATGTAAAAAATGAAATTTGTAAAGCGTAATGTGTTTACTACACTCGTGGATTATAATCTACTCGGCTTGAACTATGACTAAAGTCTTGCCTCACCGGCCACAGACATCGTAAAGCACTTAAACTGCCATCATGGAGAATGACTCAAGCCTCAGGTTTTATTACACGGTCAGAGTACGATGAAGATCCTCGCGGCACGCAGCCTCCCGAGGCGTTTGGACGTCCCGGACGGCGATGATGTGGATCTGCTTGTATTCTTTGAATTAAAAGTCAACGCTGATTCTTTGCACCGTCGTCACAAAGTGCAATTAGCAATAAACTCCACGTGAAGTCATTTGTCAGATGAACCGGCCTGTGGTTCAGCGTGGAGGCTACCGCTACCTGCTGGAAGGCGATTGACCACAAAGGGTTGATCGTGTCAATCTGCGACCCCCCCCCACCCCCACCCCCTGCTGTGCGCTCATCTTTCAAGCCCTCTTAAGGATACTCCATCTTTCAATTTAAACAGAGGAGAAAGGCATGAATCTGCCTGTTACACTGAATGCATCCACAGGGCGCAGCGTGGGATTAAATTACGACATCTGTGCTCCATTATCGTGTTGCCCAGACCTCAAGGAGCCATAAAGGGGAAAGATGATATAGATTTTAAGTCTTAGTAAATGCCGATTAATTCATGTCACGCTGCAGCAGCTTAATCCCGTCCTCGAGTCTTAGGTGAATATTTATCCGGTGTTATTTCAGCGGCGCGTTTATGCAGGCTCAGAGACTTTACTCCGGTTTGGCCAGCAGCCTGCGGGTTGCCGTCTTGCAGGCAAATGGCTCGCTCATTATTTATGCACACCACCGGCCAATGGGAGCCTTCGTGAAAATGCAAAAATGGGTTTTCTGTAAATTCCGTTTGCTCCAGGATCCAAACTGGAACATCACATCTGTAATGCAGAAAGAGGCGCCGACACGGTTCTTTTTTTTCTTCTTTTGTTGTATGATTAATTTATAAAGCCAAAAAATGACTTACCTGTGGATTTATCATCAGACGTCCGAGCATAAATATTCACGAGGAGGAGGAGGAGCTGCAGACGAAGACAAATCCCAGACAGAGGCGGGCGTTTTTTCTCACAAGCCAACCACAGCGTGTTTTATTGGGTGCTTCAGTAATACAAGTGCACAACAAACCACTCTGCAATTGCAGAGGTGGCGGGTAGCCAGTAAATATACAAGTCCTGCCTCTTTCACAGGCAGACCTATACTTTTGCGGTCTGCCTCAAAAGCCTTTGAAAAAATACATACAGTACAAACAAAATAAGAAGAAGTTAAAAAGCATGAAGGATCAATTGACGCAAACCTTCCCGTTCCATGCAGATTAACGTATGGATGACAAACACGGAACAACAAACAAACAAACAAAAAAAACAAGGAAAGTAAAGGCATATCTTCTGCATGTTTGTTCCAGGTGCCACTATGGAAATGAGAATACATACAGTATAGCTGGAGGACACTGCGTAGGATAATTATAATATTCTGTGTTGTTGTTTTTTTTTTCTCCAATACAATACTTCCAACATTCAGATATTGGAAAATAAAAATCCCAACCTACTCTTTGTATAAAAAAGAAGCTTTCAAGTCAACAAGGAACAAAGAACATATTGTTGTTGTTTTTTTCTTTCTTAACACAGAAAAGGTAGATAAAACGTTAAAGTGGAGGAGGAAGAGGAGCAGGAGGAGGACAGGTATACCGTTGCACTTAGTGAATGTGCTTTGACAGACTATGGGTGAGAGCGAGAGGTAGAGAGAGGTACGGTGAGGGTGAGGAGGAGGAGGCGGCGGCGGGGGGCGTCCGGCGGCGGCGCGGCCTCTAGGTGGCGTATCTCTTCGTCCATTGCTTGGCTATTCTGTCATGCTCCGTTCTGTTGGTCAGGTACTGTGTGGCGATGCTCCCCACCAGAGGGTCGGCTGAAACAGACGCATCATCATCATCATCGGCGTGTCCTCATCACGGTCGCGTCGGCGTTCAAACATCGCCCCCCCGTGGTTTCCTCTCAACCGTCGTCCCATTAAAATAAATCAGACGCCGTCACAGGCCACGCTCGCTAACTAAGCTAGCCGGCGTCACAGCTCGTCCGAGGGGGATGCTAATCGGGATGCTAAGCGTAGAATAGCTCACAGCTGAGGTTTCAGCAAAGAGGCTTTGCTTTTTTGGGGGGGGGGGGGGTCATGAAAACATATACAGGTGAGAGGAAGACGTGTGCGGCGTTTAGATTTCTACGTGAACCGTCATAGAAATGCTAACATTAGCCCCCCCCCGGATCAAACATCTGCCAGCGTCCAGCCCGGGGAAACAATGGCCGCCCGGACTGAGCAGAACCGAAGAGTCGAGTCTGGGACGATGAACGCCGCTAGCTGACGGCGTGCTAACGCTGCTAGCTGACGCTCCTACCTGGGTTGCAGTCTGTGAGCAGGGAGCAGATGGACAGCAGCACCTTGGAGATGGTGAGGGCGGGGCTCCAGTTGTCCTTCAGGATGTCCAGACAGATCACGCCCTGACTGTTGATGTTGCAGTGATAGATCCTCGTACGGAACGTCACCTGCAGACACGACGGCGGAGCGTTTACGCCGCTCTGGCTCGCGACACACGGGGAAACGAGCGCGATGACGTCATCGGACGATTAGCGTAGCTTAGCTTGGAACCGAGCGCAGCTCAGCGGCTTTTTCCTGAACGTGGAACTACGGCTTCCAGACGAGCCGATTAGCGTCCGAGTTGAAATGACCTGACCTCCAATCGATTCAGGATCAGTGATCAATAACTTCGACGAGTCTCTCCAAGCTCAGCCGAGAGACTCGGAGCGCTATTAGGAAACATAATAAATAATAAAAAAACACGCTTGCTGGTTTAAAAGGGGCAGTTATTCCGTCTGATGGAAGGAAAACTTCAGCGGTCTGACCAGCAGGGGGCAGCACAGTGTAAAATCACACTGAAATCTGGAACCCAGCGCAACAAAACGTTTATATTCATCTTACAACCAGCCAGTCGTGGACGGGAGCTCGACATCTGGGGCGGTTTTTTGGCGTCAAGTGTCTGGACCAATCACCAACATCTGGCCTTCCTGACCCCGACCTTCCCGAGGAAGCCTCCGACGAGCCTCAGCATTCCCAAAATCACGCAGGGCAGGAATCTATAAATAACCCGCACCTCGTCGGCTCCAGTTTCCTTCAGATTTTAAATCGGGTTCTTGATCCAAGAGTCCCGAGCCGAGGCCATTGTGGACGGCGGCTCCGAAGGGTTTGGTGTGTGTGTGTGGGGGGGGGGGGTTGCCTGCAGATCACAGCATGTTGGAGGGGGGGGGGCAGAAACACTCGAGTGCCCCCGGCGACCGAGCGCTGGGCCGGAGCCCGTGGATTTGTTTGAGTCTGCTGTCAAACACGGAGCCGGAGCTTCCACAGCACAAAGGACGGGAAATAGGACGGGGGGGGGGGGGGGGGGGGGGGGGAAGGGTAACGGGGTACCCCGAAAACCAAAGGGAGACCCCACGTGTCCGGAAACGGGAAACGACGGACTCTCAGCCCATTTCCGGAATATTCCGGGTTTTCCTCCGTCTCTGTTTTTAGATTCCTTAACCATAAAACAAACAAACTGGCGGCTGACCTTGGGGGGTTTGAACGGGTAGTCCGGCGTGAAGGCGATGTCCAGGAAGAAGACCCCCCCCTCGTAGACGGAGCCGGGGGGTCCCAGGATGGTCGACCTCCACTCGTAGATGTTGTCTCCTTTGGGGCCGGCGCTGGGAAAGCAAAACAAAAGACATGGAAGCGAGTTAATCAGCGCCGGGGCCCCCCCAGGGGGGCGGAGACTTGAGGGGGGGGGTCAGGCTTCTGACAAGTTACTGACGCCGTGAGGGCTTTTAATTCAAGGCTACTTTCGGCGTGGAACCGGCGGTGCTGCCCCCCGGTGGCCAATAGAAGACAGACGCCAGTGGAGGCCACATCTGTGGAATCGGGCCAGTAATTAAAGACATTTCCATATTAACAGTCGACTCTTGTTCCCATGATGCCTTTTGTTCCGAGTCCACCAATCTGTTACTGTGATCTTTCCTTTCCTTTCAAAAACACACCCTTCCTAACTTGATCATTGATCGGCGGAGCTCGGATCGCTCGCGTTTCCCGCCGACAGCCACACGAGAGCCGCCGATACAGGCTGGGTCAACAGCTGAATGCGCATGCCACCGCTGGCGGTTGCTTAGCGACCCCCCCCCCTCAGGCGTTCCCGTGCTGCTTCGTTGCGACTGTCTGAAGGACGCCGTTTTCAGGATGCGATGGCCTCGCCGTTCGGCCGTGGATCAACGAAGTTGATCCCCGTTTCAATAAACAACCAATGGAGGCAGATAATCCCAATCTGGATGGGATTAATCGGAGGAAGGAGACCGTCTCCGGCTGGTTTATTTTACCGAACGCAGGTTTAACACAGCGGAATGTCCGAGGATAGATTACAACGTAACCAAACAAATTCTAAATCAATAGCGATTCTGACAATTGATATCATAAAACCGATCGAGGCGCGACTCGAACGCCGACCCTTCCGGAGCGTCTCCCGACCGACGCGTCCCACTTCTACTCACTCTCTGCTCTCCTCACGCGAGCTCATCTTTTTTTTTTTTTTTGTGCTCGTTCCACTTACAGTGATCCTGAAATGACATCTCGATCCGACGGCGCCGTCAGAAGCACGGGAAGCTAATCGAGAGCGGAGAGAAAAGGAGATCCTCGCAGGACGGAAAGGAACGCTTCACAAACCCGCTTTGTCGATTCTACCGGGCCGCGCTCCCGAAACGATCCGAGCCGCCCGCTCTGTAATCGCAGACGAGCGCGGTAATAATTTCCACGTGTGTTGAATGACCTTTCCTTCCCGCCGCGCCGCGCACGAGACTCGCGTTTAATCATCCGCATTATTCACAGACTGCAGAGGAAAGGTGCCGACGCGAGACGACCTTTATCTTGCAGCGCGAGAGCCGAGATAATCCCGGGAAAATCGCTAACCTACCGTTTCACCCAGAACCGACCCCCCCCCCCCCCCCCCGGGGGAAGCCGAGGCCGTTCGGCAGCCGTCACTCAAAGGCGGACAGATTGTAATCGCCATCGATTAGATATCAAAGATGATTTCATCTCAAGATGGTGACGTCCCAGAGCGGACCAAGATAAACCAAGGCTCTGACGTCAGAGACGAGTCCACAGGCAACGGTGAAATAATGCAAGCGGCAGGGAACCGGAAATAACCGCGGCAGGAACGGAACCGAAGAGGATCCCGAGATCGGTGCGAGCAGCCGGCCACGTTAGCGTTAGCAGCTAACGAGGCGGATCAGTAGAGCATGTGGGTCGGTACGTTTGGGAGCTGCTGAAAATAAAGCCATTATCCGCATTATTTCGGTTCCGTCCCAGCGACCCCCCCCCCCCCCCCCCCCCCCCTCTCTCTCTCTCTCTCCTTCCTATCAGAGCGGCCGCCGCCGTTATCAGAAGAGGAACTTTAATGAAGCAATCTTCTTTCCCCCAGACCAATCATTGCGCTGCTCAACTGCCGGAGTGACGACTTTTTAGACTCCGCCCTCTGTTCTCCTGTGTTTGTCTCCGACGACACGGCGTGCTTTTTAGACTCCGCCTCTGTTCTCCTGTGTTTATTGTCTCTTTAAATGCTTTTTAAATCAAGCCTTTTATTGTTCCTCTGCACAATGAACGCTGCAATTACTGCCCGGACGGTTTATCCAGCGACAAGGGAAGCGGTGGAGGAGGAGGCGGCCGCACGCCATCCAAAACAAAGCGATAATTCTATTCCCCAATGGAGGGCGACCCCGAACGCTGGTCAAAATCAACCCAAACAGCAGCCGGTATGAAGAAGCTCTCTCTCTCTCTCTCTCTCTCTCTCTCTCTCTCTCTCTCACGCTGGAAATAGAGCAGAGCATCCGACATGCCGTACGACACACCCAGGATCTGATGAGTGCAAATGTTTGCCTCCAGCTTAAGATGAATAATGAAGATATGTATATATATATATATATATCTCATTAGCATAATATACAAGCCGGGCATGAAGGAAACATCACGAGTCATGAAAACAGGACTTGGGGAGGAGCATTGCTGCGAGCTCAGGGGGAAGGACGGCGCTCAATCTGAACCGAGCGTGAAAGTGTGTGTGTGTGTGTGTTGTAATCAAAAACATTGCTAGAATAAAACGAGTCGGAGCAGATCGGATGAGCAGATCGGATGAGCAGATCGGATGAGCAGGAACGCGTCTTCAGGAAAGGAAACAGATTCGCCTCCGAGACACAAACTGCCGGCTTGCTATTTCTAAAAACCAGATAAGTGGAGACCTCGTTACTCGTTAGTCGTTACTCGTTAGTCGTTAGTCGTTACTCGTTACTTGTTAGTCGTTAGTCGTTAGTTGTTACTCGTTAGTCGTTACTTGTTAGTCGTTGCTCGTTAGTCGTTACTTGTTAGTCGTTGCTCGTTAGTCGTTGCTCGTTACTTGTTAGTCGTTAGTTAGTCGTTAGTCGTTACTTGTTACTCGTTACTTGTTAGTCGTTAGTTAGTCGTTAGTCGTTACTTGTTAGTCGTTAGTTAGTCATTACTCGTTAGTCGTTACTCGTTAGTCGTTACTTGTTAGTCGTTACTTGTTACTCGTTACTCGTCGTCGTCGTCGTTTCGCGGCTGCAGGAGCGGACGCGTCGCTGAAAGGTCAGCGATCAGGACGAGCCGCGCGGCGAGGTTTGCTGCAGAGCCCGACGCTCTGCCGGTCGATTCCCTCGATGGCGTTCCCCCCCCCCTCGGGCCCGCGGGGGGGGGCATGGCAGGATTCTGCAGCTGCAGGTTAAACGAATCAGCACAGAGGAAAAGGGATTTCCTCTTCTCTATTGGGATGCTACTCGCTGGTTAGGATTCATTCCATCATTTACAGCAGAACGGGAAGAGCGTGGTCTGTGAAGCGGGGGGGGGGGGGGGGGGGGGTGGGGGTGTTAGGCTCTGAGATCCCAGCTACCGGAGCAACGGGATCCAAGAGGAACGTTTGCCTCAGAGTCATTGGATTGTTTCGTTTGCCTTTGGTTCCGCCTGAGATTACCATTCAGTAATGGCGGCGCCGCGCCGCCGTACGCCCACGGTCCCAATCCCGATGCATGAATCAAGGCGGGACGCATTCGCCGTCAAAGCGGCGGCGCAGTGGAAACCATCAGGGATAGATTAAACCCGGGGAGGGAACGCTGCAGACGTTCAACCACGTTTTTAACCCCGCCCCTCGCTGCCAGACTCCAAATTGGAATTCGGTTTAGAACGTTAAAGTGTTCATCGACCAGCGATAGACCCGACCTCGTTTGTAGGACAGAACAAAAAAACAAAAATAAACATTTATTATCGTTTATTCATTCCGGGTCAGAACGCTGAAATTAAGATTATTCTTTACAACATTCTAATCCGACATTCGTGTGCATTTAGTAGAAGTTTAATGAGGTCCTTTCAGCTCTCATTTACGCAAAGCATTGTGGGGCTTTTCTTCCACTGTCTGGAGGACCTCGACCGGACTAGCTTTTCCGCTTTTCCCGCTTTACCTTCCGTTTTCTCCAGCGCTCCGTTTCGTGGAAGCGTCGGGACGCTGCGAGGAAACGGCGCCGAGGAGAAACCGACCTCAGAAGTTTCATCGCTGCTGATCTCCAGAGGTGTACTTTAGAAAAATTCCTTTGTGTGTTTCTTTCACGGTTTCAGGAAAAAGACCAAATAAGGACGTTCCTTCCACGCGAGCCTCATTAGTCTCTTTGTTTCCGTGGAAACGTTTGTCACGCTCAAACACAAGCGTCTCTGGAGACGAGGTGGCGTTTGATCGACAACGCGACCCAGAGGCCAACGCTTTCATGAAGCGTCTTTTATTTTAATGAACGGGTCGGGGGGGGGGCGTCATACGGGGGTCTGCACCTCATCAATATTCATAACGGGCGGTGACGATGGAAGGAGCCATCGATTAGATCGGATTCATCCAAGGTCAAACGCAGCCGTTATCAAAGCAACCCCCCCCCCCCCCCCCGTGAATGAACACAATGATCCAGCGGACGCGTTCATCAACTTCCTGTAACCCCCCTCCCCCACACACCGGTCTGCACTCCTCCTCCCCCTCATGAATATTGATGCCCCCCCCCCCCCCCCCCCCCGCTGTGCTTCATGGCGATGCCGTGAAAAATGACGCTGGGTGTGTCGATCGGCCCCCCCAGGGGGAGCGAGCTGCTTGGGGGAGGTCTGCCCCCCCCCCCCCCCCCCCACACATTGTGATAACGTGACAGAAAAGGGTAAAGCCGTTCGGTACAACCTGACGTTTACAATTCTTCCGTTTCAGGCAGCCGAACGGCGTCACGCCGGCGACATAAATGTCCGTTTGGCCACCGGCACGAAGAAGACGAAACGCTTCGGCTGCCTCGCCGACCCTCACGGCGCCCTCCGGGGGGGGGATCGATGGAGCTGCTGGATCAGCATTCTCATCAATTCAAACCAATTCCCCCGACGCCGCGAGGACGGAAACGGAACGGAGCGATTCCGTGACAGGAGCGTTTCAGATGCGGGAACGTTGGAGCGTTATTCCGGTCAGGCTCCCGACGGCCGGATGGACGGACGCCGAGTTATCCAGCTCCAGAGAATAAACCACAAAATAAAGCTATAAAAGCAGAACGATACGGAACCCAGAGGGAAACGCGAGGCATTACGGTTTAGGTTTAGAACTAAAGGCTCCGCCCGGTTTATGTACCGGGGGTCGTCCCAGCATTTAAATCTGAACCCCTCTTCTTCCTCTTCTCTCAGACGGATGCGTAAACACCGATAAAACGTGTTCCAGTGACCGTTAATCAACACGAACACAAAGCAAAGCGCGTCCGTCCTCGACTCAACAGCGTGATTCGAACCTTCAGCGGCGCCGTGCTGCTCTTCTAGGATCCGATCGGGATTGACGCCGTTTCCGAGGCGACGGTACGACGTACGTAAAGTGTCTGACGGTGAGACAAAACGGCTTCTCGTCCAATCAGCAGCTCCAAGTTGGAGAAACAACCGGAAGGTTTATCCGAAGTGAAGACGCCATCCGCCACTCGAAAGGCGTGAAGAAGAGCTCGCTCCATTGTGCCGACAGACGCGGCAGGTTTCCTGAATCCCTGAAGACGGGGCCCCGGGGGGGGGTGGGGGTGGGGGGGTGTAGGTGAGACGAAGGAGACTGCAGATTTTCACCGCACGAGTTCATTCCGAACATGACGGAGTGGGGAGGGGGGCGACGGATGAGATGACCATACATCAACCGGCCCCCCCCAGCGTACCGAAGTGAATCTCTATCACAACTATCTCTCAGTCTGTGACTCATCGCTGGGGGGGGGGGGGGGGGGGGTGTTAAATAACCTTTCAGGCTAACCTGGCCGGGGAAAAGGAGCGCGCGGCATACAAATGACGCCGCCACTTGACATCCT
>NC_090899.1:1456248-1516081 GCF_040956055.1 Brachionichthys hirsutus
TAACGTCTCTCACAAAAAAAAAACGACGACGGCTAAACCACAAACGGCGTCAGCGACCGGAGACGAGGCTCCTCCCCGCCGCCTCGGCAACGTCACACGCACAAACCCTCAGACGAGCACGCCGCCGAGATAACGCCGTCTTACCTGCAGTTCGGAGGCGGGTCCAGCGTGATTTCTGCAAGCTCCTTCTGAATCCTGCAAGGCAAAGATGGGAATGTCAGAAATCAGCGAGGGGGGGGCGTCCAGGAGAGGCTGGAGGACGGGGTCGTCCCCCGTCTACGCCCCCCGTTTGGACCGGGATCGTCCCCCATCTACGCCCCCGTTTGGACCGGGGTCGTCCCCTGTCTACACCCCCCGTTTGGACCGGGGTCGCCCCCCGTCTACCAGTCTTCGCCCCCCGTTTGGACCTGTAGGCGTTAAGGGGGGGTGGGTGCCGGGGAACGCCGCGTTTATACCGCACAAACCAAACCGTGAGATGATTTTCCGTCTGGACGAAGGACCGAAAGCAAATCACAGTGCGAATCGTTTTGGACGGACGCCGTGGAGAAGATGGCCGACCTTCAGAGCGACCTTCAGACTGACCTTCAGAGTGACCTTCAGATCCTCCGTCCACGCAAAACGACACAAACAAGACCCGGAGGAAACTCGGAACAGCGAGAGATTGGGCAGATTGGCTGGTGGTTAAGTCCGGCTTAAAGCCACGGGGGGGGGGGGGGGGGGGGTCAGACCCAATCCGGTTTCCATAGAAACAATAAGAGATTAAAATGCGTAGGAAATTAAACCCCTCCCGGCAGGTGAGACTACCTGTAACGCTCAGTGCACGTGTGGCGTTTGATTTGGCGAGGCCTCCGCACGCCGCCCGCCTCCACTCAGGCGTTGTGGCCGTTTGAAACGACGGCGCCCGCGGGCGGGACCGAACGGCCCTCGTCTAACCGGCCGCCATCGGGCCTCACCTCTTGGCGCTGGTTGAGAGTTTGGCGGCGGTTTTACTCGAGATCTTGGTCTCCTTCTTTTTGGGCTGGGCCTGCTCGCGCTCGCGCTCCTGCTCCGGCGGCGCCGATTCCCGCTGCTCGATGTCCGAGCTCCCCCCGCTGGTGCTGGGGCTGTCGTCCGGTCGCTGCACTTCGCTGGACATCGTGGGCCTTGATCCGAAAAACAAAACAAAGATGAAAGGCAAGAAGTGTGAGGGGGGGGGGGGCAATAAAGGTGATGTACTGTCAAACTGGACGGCAGTGCCATCTCAGCAGAACGGGTTGAACTGAGGGGGGGGGGGGGGGGGGGGGGCATATATTACAGGGTAATAGTTTGTGAGTAGCGTTCCTGTCAAACCCTTCAATAGGAATGAATGAAATATGGATCAATGGCGTTCTAACAAGACCGATCAAACCAGATCAGAAAAGCCCATCCGCGATGAGGATGGCGATGGACCCCCCCCCCCCCCCTTCCCTCCTCCTCCTCCTCCTCCTCCTCCTCCTCCTCGGGAGGACAGGCAACCGTACTTCATAAAAACAGATATAAACCCATCTCGGAGCTAAACCGGATTGAAGCCCCCTTTTTTTTTATTTTTTTATACCCCGGGTGGGGGGCGTTTCGCGGTCATGGCAGCGGCTAAAATGTACCCCCCCCCCCCCCCGCTTCATTAGCCGAGGGATGCCCGCCCGGGTCGATGCGGAGGCTAACAGCCGAAAAACACCGACGGCAGCAGGTTTAGGCGTCCGGTCGTTACCGGTAATCAGTCAATGACTCCGGTCGGTCAACGTTTGTGAGGAGAAAATCACAGCAGGGGTCCGTTTGGGGGGGGGGGGCGACAGGGCGGGGGGGCCACGACGAACGAGTAAACATCACCGGGCGCTAGCTTACATTACAGGGCCGGGGGAGGAGGCGGAATGTAAGGGTGCGTTACGTTCCCGCTCCGGGGTGTATCACCAAGGAAAACGGGGTGGGGGGGGGGGGGGGGGGCAGGCCTCGGTGATTTAAACTAAAATACGCAGAGACGAAGGCGGTTCTCTCCCCCCCCCCCGGCGGCGGCGGCGGGGGGTGATGGAGGACGGTCAGCGGCAGGGCTAGCGGAGGGTCGGCCGGAGGAGGGCGGGGTGAGGAGCAGTGACCCCGCTCCGGCACAAAGGGAGGCTCGTCCCACACGTTCACCTCCCCCCTCCTCCTTCTCCTCCTCCTCCTCCTCCGCTGGAAAACGACACTTTTCACGGGACATTTACTCACTTTCCTTCTCGCGGATACACGAGCGGCGGCGGCGGCGTCGACATTACCTGGCGGCTGGCCGTCGATGCTGCAATTCCGCGTCGTAATCCACAAGGTAGCGAGAAAAGTAGATCCTCGCGCGGCCGCCTGCTCGCTCCCGCGTCCTCGCTATTTAACTGGAGGTAGCAGCGACCGCGCAGAACTGAGGCAGCGCCGGACACGCCTCCGCGCGCGCGCTCGTCCCGGCCCCGCGCGCGCGCGACGCTCATGCACGTGGGCTGCAGCGGTGGGAGAAGAAGAAGAAGAAGAAGGAGGAGGAGCCCGCGCGAGGCCAAATGGTTTAATTAAACACTGAAAACACGCAGGCTGCGTTGATATCACGCATAAAATGTCTTTATCACTCTCCCGCGCGTGCGTGCAGGGGTGCGGGTAGAATCATCTGACCCACGTGGAGAAAATGGTGCCCCCCCCCACCCCCCTTCATCTCTGCATTTTTCTTTCTCCGCCCATTTTGCAGTGCCCACATTTTAGGTACATTACATTACATCCAGCCATACGCAAAGGTAATGCAGCCTCCATAGGTAGCACTGGTAGCATGATTAGCAGGAGCTAGCTTAGCATCGCTTGTGTCTCTCAAGGCCGGCTAAATGCAGGAATTAGCGTCCTGCGTAAAACTTGAGACAGAATTCAAAATGCAATCACCCTTAAATATGAAAGTCAGACCGGATCGGTCGAGGCTGGCGTTGGGGAGGACGATGCAAAGGACAGGGTGAAGCGGAGAAGGTTGGTCCGTTGAACTGGTCCCGAACCGGGATAAATGCAGAGTGTTGCGGCAGGAATGGCGTCCGCCGTAAAACTTAAATAGGAAAGTGGTGGGACGTTAAAGGACGGGGTGAAGTGGAGGAGGTCGATTTTATGTGGCGTCCCCTGGTGGGACAAGCCGAAAGTACAATAGTGGTAACAAAGATTAGCTATGGGGTCCATAAGGCCCCGGACCTCCTCGCCTTAACAATGAATAAATAATGCTATCTTGTTGTGTAGCTGCTTGTTGCTACCTAGCGGGGGCGGTTCTGATGTTCCCGTGACGCCCTCACAGACTACGAGGCGCTCTCCCTCTAAGTCGGACCCGGGGCTGCGTGATCACTCCGGTTGATCTGACTCTCTCCATTAATCCCCGAGTTTACCCACAATGCATAGCGATGAGAAGAGACGGCGTTATTCTGCATCCTAATAAAGGAGTTGGCGTGAGGAACATTTCCTGGTAATGTTGTTAACCTTATAACGGCACGTGGGTGACTTTAAAGTCAGCCTAAAAGCAGAAAAGAAGTTAAAGAAAGAAACCATTTTAAGATCCACTCTTTAGCTTTCAGAACGACGATGGAGTGAGAACAAAGTTTTAGATTACGTTCCTGCCGGTCCGATTTACATGTTGTTAGCGCGTCATATTTGAGAAGCGCTCAGCGGAGGGTCTGAAGCCCCCCCCCCCCCCCCCCCCCCCCCCGCCTTTACCGCCATTTGACAGCCTTCATTACGTTTAATGCAAAACAGGTAAAAGAGGATAAGTGCAACCACATGACGGGCGGCCGGCGTCACTCCCTCCCCTCGCACAGAGGCCTCCTCTGCGCCGGGACAGGGAACGTAAAAAGGTTTTTGGCCAGGAAAATGTAAGTAAATGGAAACTATTTGAATTAAAAGCTTTATTGATATTGTCAGATGACTCATAAGATATTTTCTTGGTTTCTGCAGGCATTTATTGCAGCGTGTAAATACTTTCGCTTTAGCATCACTCGCTTTACATTTCATAGGAAGTCCTGACCCTGCGTTTACGATGCAATGAGCTTTTAAACTGTCTCCGCCTGGTGCAAGAGCAAAATGCTATTTATACATTGATCCCCTCTTTGTGTACGATAATGAGCCTTTTTCTGATACCTGAAGTACATTTTACTCCTAACGCTTCTATGTTTAGGGGCCTTTCAATGCAGTATTGTTATTAATAACGTGATTTAATGCAGGATCTCAGGACCTGAATGCTTCCCCTACCTCTGCTTAATAAGACGTGTGCTGTTGTTAGCTTTCAATCGCTATTCAAATGACCATTGAGTGAACAGCCAGGCCGTATTCCGACACGATCGTTGCAGCCATTCAGCGGAGCTCCAGCTACGAAGCCCACGCTGCAACTGTAAAACACAGATTGCTGAGAGCTAACGCCTTTATTGTCAGGATTAATAACCCCATAGTCAGAGGTAATGGCTTACTGGAAGCGCCGTTCTTTTCTTCTGCCTTCACGAGGCATCAATCCACCGAGATCTGTAGGAACGCCCGAGGAGAAGCGCCGTCGTGAACTAGGAGGAATAAATTGTTCAATAACTGGCTCAGAACCAGCACTCGATGCGAACCTTCGCTCCATCTGTTCATGCGAAATGTCAGTTAATAACAGTTCCGCATATTACGGCAGAAATCGTTCAGATAAAGGGAAATAAATCACGATGGTCCGATACGCTTCACCTCGGATCAATAAAACACACACGGGCCGGGTGTTTTATCGCTAGGATGGAAGCTTGTTTTCATTACGGACTTATTTTTACTGTGAAATTTATAGACACATCGGGTTTTACGCGTCGGCTCTTGTCTGTGACTTTTTACTTTGGATTCGACGGACGAGTAATTAAACTTTTGCCCAAACTGTGCTAATGACGCTGCGTGGAGCCTCACACGTTGCATCCTGTTGTGTGAAATGAACCAAAGAGGGGTGTAAGAGTCGAGCAAATGGTAATCCCTGCGTTTGATATGATATAACTAGCGACTGGAATAGAACCCACAGCTGGAAATAGTCGCTACCGACACCAGTTTCCTTGAAGAGTTTTCAAGCCTTGAGTCTCTTTAACAACCTCAGAGGTGTTTTTGGCCTGCAGCCTCGGGGCAGTTGGATACTTTGCATAGCTGATAGGAATAAAGCCCCACCCATAAAGCACTGTTGTGTCTTTTAACTTTTTACTATGAAGACTATGTCCGATCCCCCCCCCCCAAACACACACACACACTCAAAATGAGGCTCCGTTGTTGCATAAATGACCGCTAAGTATTGTAAAATCCTTTTCTGATTAAACTTATAACGTCAAGTTTTTGGCCGGCATTTGTTTGATCCACAGAAGAATCACTCGAAAAGCTATGAACCAAAGGAACCAATGGAACCAAAGGAACAAATGGAACAAATGGAACCAAAGGAACCAAAGGAACCAATGGACCAAAGGAACCAATGGAACCAAAGGAACCAAAGGAACACAAGGAACCAATGGAACAAAATGAACAAATGCAACCAATAGAACCAAAGGAACAAATGGAACCAAAGGAACCAAAGGAACAAATGGAAGCAAAGGAAGAAGCCATTCGTTGTTGATCCAGACTTCTTAAAAAAGGTTATTTTCCATTGTGTGACATAAACAAGTAAAATATTTTTTTGCTTCTAACTTTAAAGATGGGTACTACTACTGTTTTTCTCTTTCGTGACGTTTTTGTCTGCAGTACTTCTTGTACACTTACAGTACTGTTTTCTCTGGAGGTCCATTGATCCACATAAATGAACAATTTACAACAATGATTTTGCCGGGACTGCTAGCTCTGAAGCCAACCCCGGTTGGCAGGTCTGGCGCGCAGCGTCGCTCCAGATCTCGCTGAGCGCCCTCACATGCCTCCCTCATTCTAATGAAGGTCTTTTGGATTACTCTCCACACTCATTAGATCATCATAATAAAGGGACTCCGGCCAGTGTGAGAGGAGAAGGAGGCGCAGCGAGGGTCGGGTACTCGGTGTGATAGACAGCGACCTATGAGGCCTACGCGAGAATGGGGGACACTTTAGTCAATTCACTTCCTCACTCTGTCCCCGGCCGGCCCCAAGGTCACGTCTGCTTGCCGTTGAAGAGGCTTTTGTGATGGAAATCCTGTGGATAAAGTTTAACCCCTGGAACAATCCAAAACCTGGTCCTGCGTGTTCAGTAGCCCCGCCTCCCAGAGGCACCCCGTCTTCAGTCCAGAAGCAATAGGCCGTGAGCCCCGTGGCAGAATGCTGTCATCGGACCTGCCTGCAGAACGGGTGGATGAGTGTTGGGGGGGGGGGCATTGTTCTTTAGATCTGACAGACGCTCCGGGGGATGGAAGAGAGAAAAGAGATAGAAGGAATAGCATCCACACCAAACTAGAAGCAGCTCATAATTAGATTTCCACCTTCCACATGGTGATCTGGATCATCACCAAAGGTTGCAGGGGTCCGTACCCACCAGAGGTGGCCTCAGCGAGCAGCACAGGTGAATCAGCGACACACCCATTGATGAGCGCGGGAAGCGAAGGCTAGCCTTTGCTAATCCCTAATCTACCATAGAAAGAACCTACAATGGGAAGGTGAGCATCAGAACTGGAACGAGGTGCGTCGGCATGGAAACGGTTTCAGGAAGAGGTGTCGACCTGACCTGCAAAATGCACAGATGGTGGGAGAAGAAGTCCGATTCACGGAATGCCCGGCTTCAGACGACTAACGCGTTGCGCCTCGATGGGAGCCGCTGCGATGGCCAAACAGCCCAATGTTCCCCCGGCAGAGGAAAGTTTAATACGAACACGCTCCAATCTTCTCCGAGCTCAACTTATTTTATGTTTTCTGGAAGCGTAAAATCGATGTTGACACTAAATATACCGTTACACACACTCACTGCGTCCTCGCCGTTGTATTAAAGCCACTCTGCTCCGCGTCCGCCGCCTGACTGTGACTCTTTCTCTGAGCCGAGGACACGATCCATCTGTTTTAACGTACTGTTGATTCACGATGATTTCACACGCTATTCTCCACAGCGGCGTGCGATTGGATGATACAGGCTGTAATCTGTAAAATGGACTGTTTACTGTTTGATGGGAAATGTTGAAATGGTGTGTTTCAGAAGCAGGCGGCCCAAAACCGGAGTTTACAGCCCCGGCAGAGGCTTCACGAGGCTGTGGGGGGGGCGGCAGAGGGGCACTTTGAGCACCACGCTAATGTCAGCATGCTAACATGGCCACGCGGGCACCGTTAGGGGCAGCCATGTGGCCATAAATACTTTTATGAGCAAATGTGAGTCCAGAGAGTGAGAGAATATTCTGCAGGTGATTTGCACTGTGGACGTGTCGCCATCAGAAGACGTCACCTCTAGTCCGGTTCTGCAGCATCCTGCAGCATCCTGCTGCATCCTGCTGCATCCTGCTGCATCCCACTGCATCCTCCTGCATCCTGCTGCATCCCACTGCATCCTCCTGCATCCTGCTGCATCCTGCTGCATCCTGCTGCATCCTGCTGCATCCTGCAGCGCTCAGAGGAAAATAAAAAAAGAACAAAATTGTGTCTGGAATGGAATTACATTTATTCTGAACAAAAGAACAAATATCTCCAACCTATCAACGAATCTATCTAATCTAACCTAATCAAAAGTGGAGTCAGAGTCAGAGTCAGCACCTTGGTGTGTGTGCGTGTGCGTCCGTGCTTGTGTGTGCGCGTGTGTCACTTCCTACATATGAACACAAGGTGGGGCTATGAGACCTGAGTTTATCACCTCATGCTCCTGATTTCTCCACCCTGTTGGTGCTGCTGTCATGCTAAGGTCACGGAGGTCGAGGTGATGGTGTGTGTGTGTGTGTGTAGCTCTTAGCTGTGGGTGGCATCGCCAGCTGCTATGAAACCACACAAAGCCAAGGTCGCCAAGGTCGCTCCATCCCATCGTCTTCCTGCTCCAAAGCAGGACGGAGCTTCCCTTAAACATGGAAACATGAACTCCAGTCCCGAAATGGTTTGATGCTCACTGATCCTTCCGCACTTCCGGGTCTAATGGTCCTCCTGAAAGGTCACGGCGAGGTGTTGGTCTTCGGAGCGTTTTATAGGCCGTCTTTTATTGCGCTGAGCCCTTAAACTCAGCGATGAGTAGCTGCGACCGTGGATCTTGGCTGTGAGCAGAGAGGTTACGGCTCGTGTGACGTCCTTTTCATTGGAAAAAGGTTAAAGAACTGACTTTGGCACCGCCAACAAATCCCAAGTCGGACGTTTCCACATTCAATAGTCCGTCAGAATGAAACGCTCAGTCGTTCGTATCGGAGACTCAAGGTTTTCCCGGTGAAATAACCCTCGTCGTGGCGCTGGGTGAGATCCAACCTGCTCCGACTGAAAGCCGAAGAGCTAGCCGCAGCGCAAAATGAGCTAATGCTTCCTTTACTGGGCGTGCGTTGTCGTCGTTGCAGCCGAAACACGTCGACCCTGCAGCTCTATCAGCACAATAAATAAGGCGTCACGCTTCCTGAGCATGTGCTAATGCTAACACGCTAGCACGCTAGCACGCTAGCACGCTAGCCCTCTGCCTGCTGTTGAGGGAAAGTCTTTCCTGCAGCGTGAAGGCAGCAGAATCGAGTTCACTTCTTTTTTAGAAGCTTCTTTCTCTCCTCAAAAAACAAAAAACAAATTGCATGATTTGAACGACCGGCTCAAGTGGAGGCGTGGCCATTCAAGTGGAGGCGTGGTCATTCATGTGGAGGCGTGGCCATTTCGGACGCAGCGAGGTGCTTTGTAACCGTCCTGCTCATCCCCAAACCGCTGCTTCCAGCCGTGACCCTTCAGCGGTCGCTTCGGGCCGGCAGTTGGGCCGAAGCGACCGTTGAGCACGAAGCCGCTTTTGACGGACACGCCGCCGCGCGGCCGCAACGAGGCTAGGATCAATCAGCGGCTATTGAAAGCCAATCAGTCATATTGTGCCGCCGAGTCTCACGCAATCACAGCTGATTGCTCGCCGTGCGAGCGCCGGGGCGGTTTCCGTGCTCGCTGCCCTGATTCAGCAAATCAGAGCGATGTGTGAGAAAAGTTGCAGCAGTAAATAACAAGAGAGCGCAGACCTCCGCCAAGCGTCTCACTCAAGCGCCCTAGGTTGTGATTTACACCAAAGACTATTGTCCCACAATTATTTTATCTCTATTTTTTAGACCCCTTAACCACGAAAACAAACCTTCAGCAACTGGAATCATTATTAGTTTACTTTCAGCCACGGTGGATTCTTCTGGATCTATAGATCCAGAGCTTTTGATTTTGTTGTTTTTATTTTTTCCACATCAGCAGCGCTGTTGCTTTTTCCTGCTTCGAACCACTAACGCCCGACAGTAAAATATTAATAATCTCAATTTATTTATGTTTTTTTCTCATCTATTTCCTGGGAAAATAAATTAGCGACGGAGGCGGGGCTAATCAGAAAACAGGCGGGATCTTACAGGAGGCGGGGCTAATCAGGCTCAGGTGAAAACCCAAGATGAATCCTATCTTGGGATTTAACAGGGAACGTGACTTGAGCTACTTCCAAAAAAACATTTCATCGAGGCCTAAGTGGATTTTAGGAAATGTTAATGGTTAAGGTTCTGGGTTTGCACCGCTGGTGTGGTGGCGTGGTGATTAGCGCTGTGGCCTCACAGCACCGGGTTCGAGTCCTATCTCTCCGTGTCCTCGTGGGGGTTTCTCCGGTTTCCCTCCAAAAACATGCAATTCAGGTGAATTGGCGCTCATAAGAGAAGAAGCTGTTTGGTCGATTTCTGCTGCATCTATTTTTAATGATGACTTTCCTGCTAGAGGAAAGCTAACCGGGCTGCAGTGCTCGGTCTGCCCTGCAGGTGGCAGCAGCAACATATTTAAACATGGGGAGAAGGAGAAGGAAACCTTTAATGTTTTAGCTACAAGTCAGACCCCCCGCCCCCTTTCAGTTCATCTCCGTCCCCAAACTGACCGAGGACCAGCTCTGTTCCAGATGAATCCTTTCTCAGACGTCAACGCGCCGCCTTAAAGTGCAGAAAGCGAACCGTCAGCAGGTCAGTGCTGGTGTGGAAGCAACAAGGCAGAAAAACACAAACCCACGTCAATCACGCTGAGGGGGGGGTCGAACCCCGACTCCAGCTGTGCCGTTTCTCACTTTGGCCCACAAATGGAAAGCAGAGAAACGGCCGACGTTCCCGCGGGCCTAAAGGTTCTCTCGCTGAAAACATAAAGATAACAGTCGAAAGCCGTCCTGCGTTGATTTAAATAGGATGCTCTGAGGCGGTTTTCCGTCATTTGATGGGGGATGGGGGGGGGGTTTGGGAGAGGTTGGATAATCTGATATAATTGGTAGACGAGCCTAAAACCCTTTGCTGTGGGAAACTATGTTCCGGGGATGGCCTGCTTCACATCCTCCTCTGGAAACTGGCCGGATCCCCCTCCCAAACATCTGGCTGCTATTTGCACGTCTCTCTCGGCGACAGCGGCGGCCACCCAAGCTAACGCAGCCGACAATGGGATTACTGGCGGCCATCAAATCTCTCGTACGGGCGCAAATGGAGACCCGAGAAAAGCCAAAGGCCACATACGTCAGGCCCTGAGCCTGCTTTTATGAGGTCAGGCAGGAAGTTGCAACCATCTAATGAAGTCTCAGGAATCAGAGATAGAAGGAGGGGGGGGGGGGGGGGTAAGACTTGGCTAACGCCTCAGGTGTCCTTAAATAGACGCCTCCCACTGAGAGATCAAAGCGCCCTCGCAGCAGCCGCCTGTGTGGTCGATTTAAGCGAAATGTAAATCTGAGCCCTCTGGCTGAGGACGGGAGTCACAAATACAGGATGGAACAGACGAGCAGGCACAAATAACGCAAGAAAACCTGAAAAATGTTCGTCTGGGGGGGACGTCCGGATGGTTGGATGACCCCCCCGACCCCCTTAAAGACACGAGAATTCCCTCTCGAGTTGACGTTAAAGAGATCGAGGTCTGTTTATCGGTTCGTTAAAGGTTTTTCTGCTCAGCAGAGAAAATGTGTTGGAATATTAAGTGTATTAAGTATTATTAAGTGTCTTTGTAATTTATTGTCATTTTGCATCAACTGAGTAATTTAATATTGGTTTTATTTTTATTTTTATTTGTATTGTTAAATGTTGATGATTTATGTACGAAGGACTTTCAACGGAAACCGAAGACCGCAAGGGCTTTTTAGAAATGCTCCTCTTAGACAGGATGTTTGACTGTATTTGTACTGTAATACATGCTACTGTGTGACTGTACTTGTACTCTAACATTCTATCTAATACATATATTCATCATCATCATATTCTCCTTCGGGACGGTTCTCTGGAGTCAAACGTTTCCTGACTTGATGTATTTCATTTTGCTGATTTCAGAGCATCTATACGACTCATACTTGTGTACGCTATTGGATTTATGGGGGGGGGGGGTAATGCTCAGCCCCCCCCATTCAGGCTGGAATCGAGCAGACTTGTAAAAGACATTTATCTCCGCAGACGACCGTCTCCACTCTGAATAATTAATGCTCCAGGCTTTATGCGTCTTGCCGGTTCGTCCTTGGGGCGCGTTGACCCGGGGCGGCCAGAGTCCCGGTTGCGTCGTGCATCATTCCTGCAGATCGGCTTGACGTTCAGACGCCGGCGAACGACCGGACCGAACATCATCTCAGCAATAGGAATAAACAATCGCACGAAAAGCCGCGCAGCGACGGTAACCGGTGAAATGATGCAGGGAGGGAAAGTAACGAGCGTCTCCGCTCTGAAGACGTCCTCACGTCTCTGCGTCCCTGCGTGCACGAAACCGTTAGAGGACAATCTGAAGTGGAACATCCGGAAAATAAGTACCAGAACTCGCCTGTAGCCTCAAATGATTTAGACTTTGTGAGTGGTCTTTTCCAATGGAGGGAGATTTAGAAACTTTAGAATGTGTGTGTGTGTGTGTGTGTGTGTGTGTGCTTTGATTAACAGATAATGTTTCAATTCAGTCCAGAATTGAAACATTTAAAAAAATAGTACAAAATTGGACGAATGAACAAAGACAAACGGAAACACAAAGACATTTTCTGCAGGAAAACAATAAATAAAATGTACATTTCTGCAGAAAATGTCAGGATAAACTACAAACACGATGCTTGATTAGCTTTAGCCAGGCTAAATTAGCCACACGTGTCGATTATCCGATTCCTCTTCCTCAGATCTGATCGGATATCATTTCTAAACTCATTTGG
This sequence comes from Brachionichthys hirsutus, assembly GCF_040956055.1. Taxonomy (NCBI): domain Eukaryota; kingdom Metazoa; phylum Chordata; class Actinopteri; order Lophiiformes; family Brachionichthyidae; genus Brachionichthys; species Brachionichthys hirsutus. Next base: position 1,468,484 of record NC_090899.1, read on the forward strand.
CTATTTTTCAGTTAAAAGCTACACAAGATGATGTTTCGGTCATATCGACATATAATAATAAAAATAAAAAATAAATCCCGTGAAAATAAATCCAGCATTCACGTCTACTTTATAGACGAATATATAAATTGCAAATGACACATTTGATTTCTGGGCAGTGATTCTCGGCGTCGCGCCGCCGCCGCCGCTTTATCGTTCCTGCCAGGCGGTTAATGGAAATTAATTGTATTCACTTTGCATCCCCAGAATAAAATAGCCTCTGATTAACCAGCCGAAATGAAATTGAGCTGGGTCGACCCGGCGGCGCTCGGAAGGGACGGCGCCGCGGCTTGGTGGCTCTACTCCCAACAGAAAGACTTCCAGAGGCCCGTCTTCCTTCCCGCTCGCCAGACAGCCGCTATAATTAGATATTGATAGAAAGGCGGTAATTAACGACGCGACTGCCGGCAACATCATCTGCCGGGGCAGCTTTTATCGGCACCTCCTGTGTTCGGATTGGACCGGCGGGTCCCCGAGACGCAGCCAATCGTTTGTCAAGTTCTCTGACCTGAATCCGTTTTAATGGGATGGAGACGAGGAGGAAAAAGATGGCCGCTCGTCTTCTTCAGTGGTGTTTTGCTTCATTTTTTTATATTACCCGAAACAATTGCTTTAAAATAAGAATCACATAACGAACGTACATGATGTGAGCATGTGTTCATGTGTTCATGTGTTCATGTGTTCACGCGTCATTTAAGGCATCGACAGGGACCTTTCAGCGCAGATAAATCTCCACAAACAGAGATTTTACCGCTGCGGACGCGACGTTTATGCCTTTTTTTCGCGTCCTCGTCCTCGTCCCCGTCCTCGTCCCCGTCCTCGTCCTCTCGCTCTTCTCTCTCATGCATTTGTTTTGCTCTGCAGCTTTTTACGAGTGTAAGCCAGAACTGCCGGACCCGTCCCCGTGCAAACACGCCGTTGCCGGCTCGTTTGTTTGCCTTTGCAGTTTTTAGACCATTTGGGCGTTTTTACGAGCTGCTCGGAGACGGGATTCTGCTCCGAAAGCTGCACCGGATGATGAGAACGTACACAGCGAGGAGGGATGATGAAGAGGCGAGGAAGAGGAGGCAGATTCCAACAGATAGGGCCTCTCTGCATGCAGTGTGTGTGTGTGTCCCCGATGTGTGTGCACTGGTGCGTGTAATGAACGCTACCTTCATCCCTCCTCCTCCTCCTCCTCCTCGGATCACCCACCCTGCTCCTCATCACAGTTTACTGCCGGAGACGGACACATCCAAACGGATCGGTTCCGCCTTTCGCTGGCTTCGGCCGGGCGTCGCTCACGGCGGTGCATCATCGTGCACGCGTCGGGCCATCCGGGGGCAGCGCGGGGCAGAAGAGGACAGGGCGGGAGCAGATGTGGGATTAACGGGGGGGGGGGGCTTTAAAATCCGAGACGCTTCATGATCTGGAGGGTTTTTCTAGATTTATAAATTTAATCTGTGGAGGATATAAAAGAAAGCTTCTCCTTTCTTTATACGACACGGATCAGATTTAATCATGAAAACCTGAAACGCCGACCTCGTATTCTCGCTCTCGTCTTTCACAAAGGTTTTCGTTCCCCATCGCGCGTCTCAAAGCGCTTTAAGATGGGATCTATTTGCAGCTCCTCGGTAAAGAGGCGCAGATGTCTGGCGACGAAGCGACTAACCGAAATCCGATTTCCATATGGGAACATGTGAACCTCGCCAGACAGATCAGGCAGATGTTCCCGCAAACAACCCATTAGTCTTTGGGGCGGGGGGGGGGGGTCCAGCGTTTGTCCGGCGGCGTCTCCTGAATAATCGATTGGATGCGTTCCACGCTACCTTTAGAGCAACGCGTCGGTGAAACGGCGACTCCACCTCCACCAAATGGGCCCTTTTGAGGACTCAAAGCGCCGCAGGAAGGGAACGGCGTTCTTCACGCCAAAGGAGTTACAGCAGAGCATGACATCAGGAAGAATCTGAAGCTCGCCAGGACAGGCTACCTGAGCTTTTGGCGGGGCTAGCCTCTCTGTTAGCCGACAATGGCAGCTACATTTAAACACTCAGCTGCCAAAGGGTCGGCTGTAGGGAGAGAATCCGACGTTTACGTCGAAACAACGACAACAAAACGAGTATAGCTTTGATTTCTGTTGCACAAACGCTCATAATTATCACATTTCTAACTTTTTCTAACAATTATTTTTTCCTTTTGGATTGTCAGCGGTGAATTATTGTAGCTTTAGCCCGCAGCTCGACTTGACGTTCACGACCCCCCCCCCCCTCCCACCCCCCCACACCGCTTTCAGGGGCCAAAGGGCTCCGCCATTCATCAGCGGATGCATGCCATCCCACAAAGTGCTGCACACGGAGGAAAATCTGCAACCAAGGCGAATCGGGGGGGTGGGGGGGGCAGCCATGCTATGTGATCTCCAATCAGTAGAGCTGTCAGGAATCTGATGATCGGAACAGATCGGATGCTGAGTGCTTCCCAACCTGCAGCTCCGGAAACACGAGTCTGTAGAAGGGGAGGGACGGGCATTTTCCTCCAGGGGGGGGTGTGTCGTCTGCCACGACTCGTTTTCACCTGCGTCAGTCAGATTCCTTTCTCATATTCACGCTCCGAGTTTGGACCGCGGCTCGGAGATTTGCTCCAAAACTGACTCGATCTGGATGTTCTTATATGGAAAGGAAAAAAAAAACAAAAAAGAAACATCTTGTTTGGATGTTTTATGCTGATCAGGAAATCTGCGGGTCGACTTTCCCTGGAAGGAAATCAAAGCTCGTGGTTTACGTTTTCAGAAAATGTCTAAAAGCTCAAAGGCTTGATTTTCTTTTTTTCTTTTTTTTTTACATGATGTTGTTTGAGAATGATAAATGTGTGTTTCACTAAACAACAATTACAAAAGAAATAACCTACAAATAAAAAACATCTGCTGCAGCCCGCTTCCAGAAGTTGGACTTCCATTTATTATTCCCTTACGTGATGCAACGTGACTCCGAATAACAAAATCCTCCCGGTGGAATCATGAATAAGAGGCGAACGGTTGATCTCAGACATAAATGAGGTCAACATGAACGTTTACGTCTGGCGAAGAATCAAAAATATGGCGCCGAAGCGTCGGAGCGGTTCCTGAAATAAATGCGGCCAATCGGTCTGAGCCAACCAACGGGGGTTTGAACTAAAGCTGCTCGAATAATCGCTAGCATGCTAGCTTAGCGTGGACCAGGTAAGAGCCCGTTAAAGCCTATCGCAGGTCTGGGCGGGGCCACGATTCCATCGTTATACTTCCTGTTATTCCACATTTCAATAGATTGAACGGCAACAGCTCTCTAATCCGGATTCAAACCCTGGATCTGGATCTAGATTATCCCAGAGGTGTTAAATGAACAGAAGGACTCGGGAAGTCGAGCGGATCTTTTCGGGAGCGACATAGGACCGTCTGCGCCGGTTGAGGCGCCACTTTCCACAGCTTTTCCACCGTCGCCCTGATTGCTGCCGTTATTGTCGGTTAGCTGAGCGCACGGATCAGTGCACGGGTCAGTGCACGGGTCAGCGCACGGGAACATGACTAACGATGGCACATTATGCAAGCCTTAGAAAGAGCAGATCACTGGCGTGGATGAGTCACGTGGATTTAGATGGAATGGTGAAACTAACGGATCCTCGCTCCGGCTTCTGGGAAGTCCTGGAGCGTTCGATTGTTTTGGTCTTCATAAACGCTCATTCAAAATTAAATCTCTTTACTATGAGTCACGTCAACCACTTGGGCAAGTTGCTGCCCCCCCCCCCCCTCCCCCCTTCCTTGTGGAAAATGGTTTGTTTTTTTACGCCTGAAATTTAATTAAATCCGTTTACATTTTAGTTTCATCCGTGATTTAAAATGTTTCCATGACAAACCTGGAAAATATGCACAAAACTTTATAAGGACAATAAACAACTCGTGTGATCTGCCAGTCACGTGAAGAACCGCCTTCAACCCTGACACGCGTTAACGAGAACTCACCCGACGCGTCAACGCCATTGTTGCCGACTGTCTATTGAGATCCCGTCACACCCCCCCCCCCCACCCCCCCCCATCGATTCTTCCACGACTCAGCCTTCAGATAAAGATCGCCAGTCAGGATAAGCAGCCGGAGAATGGCGTGAATAATTGAACACGCTGCAGTCCAGCTGCTCATCCTCATCCATGGCGGCGTGAGACTCCGCCCAGGGGCGAAGACGTCCGCCCGTTGCAGCGTTCCACCTTCCGTCCATCATCCGTCGAGAACGGACGGAGGAACCTTTGAGTCAGCAGGATCCATTGTTCAATGAAGGTCAGCGGTAGGGGGGGGGGGGATGAGATGGGGCGACACCAGCACATCACGGTCAAGGATTCTGATTCGCTGCTGGACTACTTGGTTCCCGGCCTCTCAACGAACGCCGTGGGGACGCTAAAGAGAAGGTGGCGGATCGGGTTTCACTAGATAGTCTCCGGAAACAAATCCGTCTGTGGAAGGAGGACGAGTTCAGCTGCAGCAGGAGACACGCGACCGATCAGAGGTGACCTTGGAGGAGCAAGCCCGCCCAACATGCCGGTTCACCGTCTCACTGGCACGTCCTTCACCAACGTGGGTCTAGAGGTCAAAGGACGCAGTCTGCAGGTTCGTCTCGGACGGAAGCCGTTAGCGTCTGACTCGGCGGTTTCTAATGACCCGGGACCGGACAGCGACCTGCTTTCGTCCCCGTCCCGGGATTCGAGCCTTCTTCCATGCACCTCCTGAAGACACCCGGGAACCCCGACGGCGTTTCCCTCGTGCCGCTGCTCATCACTTGATTTCAAAACGTTTGCTGCAGGTCATGCTGAGATTGATTAGCTTCAGCCCCGTGGCACGTTCAAAGCTGTGGGAACTTCCAGCCTCTCTGCACTGACTGGCTTTATGGGAGGGAAGGTCTGAATTGGCTCCCTGATGATGTTGGTCGCGTTTCTTCTTCGTCACGCTGCGCTTGCGGTTGGAATAAACGCGAGTTCTGTTTCTTCTCCTTCCACTCTGCTAACATCATGCGTGACACAGCTTGCACCGCTTTCTGCCGAAGCCATGCTTTCTGCGGGCCGGCCTAGTTCCGAGTTGCGAGTTTCTTTTTTTTTTGCCTAACTTTTACTAAAGTTTGCGTCAAATTTGCATAACGATTAGACGGAAACAGATTGCTGCAGTCTGATGCGATATTAGACAGAAAGAACAGGACAGACCCAGCGGCCTCTTTGATAAGCATGAAATCCTGCAGACTCAGGTTGGCTTTGAAGGCACCAACAAAAGTTCAATAAAAACACTTTACTCATAAATCCAAAAAGGTAAAACAGGAGAGCAGAAAATTTTAACTTCCCTGGACTAAGAGCACGAATGCTTGGGCTGGCTGAGGTCCCAGAAAAACAAGAACACTAAATACACCCAAAACAAAAATAACTGCACGGCGGGGGGGGGTGCTGGAAAAAGACTGAACTCAAAAAAACTGCCAAAACAAACAGAATGTACAAAATATACTGTCTTTACGGTTGCCGAAATAGAAGGCAAAACAAACGCTGGGCCCAGATGTCAGCAGGGCAGGCTCGATATGAGGGGCGGGTGTGTCTCCAGGTGTTCAGCCGGCTCTCCCGTGGCCACGCCCACACCGCTCGACAGGGTCAGAGGAGCAAAACACACAGGAGAACATGCCATTGACGGTGGGAAAGCAACTCAGGATGAGACTCCGTCATCGCTCACCCTCTCGTGCACGCCCGTCTCGCGGGCCCGTGGGGAGGACTTTAGCTCGTAACCGGATCCGGACCGGTGGGATCTGAACGGGAACGGGAGACGTTGTGCTTCAGCGGGTTGGTGTGTCATCTCCAGAGGAGGGACGCGATCCGTGACCGTGATCCCGAATGGAACTGTAAACGTCTCCTGAAACACGCACCTCATGCTTTTCCACTGGTTTTAATTGCTTCAGGCCGTGATGCTCGGTACCCAGCCGCACGTCTCTGGGCCGGGGGGGGATTAATCCCGGTCTCGGTTCTGGGGGGTTTAACATGTTCCAATTTGTTCCAAATCAACCTAAAAAGTCCGAGGCAGCTCAGCTGATAATTATCTCGTACGTCAAGGGCTGGGAGCCTGAACCAAACACCTCCTGCTGTGCAGAAGTAAAAAGCGCTAGCACGCCACCCAGGCTAGCACGCCACGCTAACATTCTCTTTAGGCTCCGTGTTCTCCGAGGAGAGCCGATGAGTCAACACTAACAGGAAAATGATTCCTGAAGAAGGTTACGTCCCAAGGCTTTCTGCAACGAGCGACGACTCGATCCCAAATAATAATTAGTTTCATATTTTTGGATGCAGAGAATATCAAGGCCCCTCCTGTTACCAATTAGTTGAACAAGCAATGACATCATCCGATGTCCAAGGTGGGCCAATGAAGAAACAGAGGAACAACCCTCCCGCCCACTGACACACACTTTGCTCGCCTGCACCAGCGACGGCCAAGAAACAATTATTGTGCGTCTCTTTGGGCGGCAACGGGTAGAATTCTGCAGAACAAAGCCTGTTATAAGTTACAAAAGGCCGTCGGGGCGGCTGGAATCACCCGAGAGACAGAACGCAGCGGGCTGGAAGAAGAAGCATGGCAAAGAAAGTCTGCAGGGGTGGAGACCCTGCAGACTTTCTGCGTCCCCGGGAGGTGCTTACCTCCCCTGGTGAGGAGAGGAAAGCTGACAGACGGACAAATGGACTGAGCCGCCATGATTCTCTTTTTGTGATGGTTTAAAATAAGATAAAAATGTCTTGGGCATCAGTTCCTATCAGGTCAGCGCTTCTCCAGGCGTTACAGCATCCACACAAAGCCTCGAATCCGGCTGGGGGGCAACCGGGGCAGCTTGATTCTGTCCCCCCGGTTGAGTCGTGCTGTCAGCGGCGCTGCCGCTTTGCCAAGCTCTGGGCCGCTGCTAAGAAACACAAACCCGGAGCGTCCTCCATTCTGATCACGTGATCTCCGCTGGCGTCAGGAAGCTTCCCGGCTCCGGATGCAGCGTAATCCCGGAGCGCCATTTAGACACACAATGCGACAGAGTGATACTCAAATTATGGGACGCCAGAAATAGAAACGTATGAACTATGCAGGAAAGAATCTACAACGCGACTCCACAATTCGCACGAATGTGACCCGCAGTTTTGTGTCACTGTGTGTTTATTAGCTTGCAGCTAATTTTAGGCAAAGCAACCAGAAAGAAAAGCCGTCAAGCTGCTGAAATGAAAAGTGGCAGCTCCAGTTTAATGTCAGGAGGGAGCTAACAGCAACGCCGCAGGTTTCAAGATGAATATTGAGCAGAGCAGGCAGAGCCCGGATAGCTCAGTCGGTAGAGCATCAGACTTTTAATCTGAGGGTCCAGGGTTCAAGTCCCTGTTCGGGCGGTGACTTTTTATCAGTGTGACTGGAGAGGGGGCCAATCTACCTCCAGGGTAGTGCAGACGTGCCCTTAAGCAAGGCACTGACCCCCCCTTAACTGTCCTCCCCGCAGGTTACGAGTGTGTGTGCAACATGTATGATGAATAAAGAGTTCTTCTTCAATCACGGGTGAACTACCTGAAATTAAAGTAGAAATTCAGGTGTTTTATTTTCAACATTGTTTTTATTTTAGAGGTTCCCATATTCTACCCCTTTTCCACAAGTTAATGCAGTTCCAAAACACTTAAATGAAATATTTGTGACAGTCTTTGGTCAAAATAGCAAACAGATGCTGCAGGCCGGCGTCCGTCATCTCTGTCTCAACCCGGCGTGGGATGTAACGTGGATCCGAGATCCCGCCGCATCATAAAACAAACGTCCACACGGCGCTGGCCAAGGACATTTCCTTCCTTTTTGACCGCCGTCCTTCAGTAAAATTCACCAGAACGCAATTAAATAAAGCGCCCAATTCATTTCCCGTGGAGTCGCACCTTTCAGCCGTCCTCTCGGGGACCCATCTGCTCTCAGATTCTCTTCTTCTCCTCCTCCGTCTCCGGCTTCTCTCGCGGCGTTGCTGCTCTTGCTCAATCCGCTGACACAAAAATTGCAGCACTTTGTCAGCGCAAGAGGAAAGCTGGAGGTTCCAAGTCGCTCTCCAGCCGCGCTCGAGGTTGTAGCGCCAGATGTGTCAAGACGGGGTGGGGGGTGGGGGGGGCATCGCTTTCTGGTTATGTACCGTAAATCTAAATTGCAAAAATCCCTCAGTGAGACCTTTCTTTTTTTTTTTTTTCTGGTTGTCAGCGAACACAAACTCAGAGAATTAGCCGACCGCTGTCAAACCGTAGTCCGGGAATCCGGCCTCCCAGGGAGCCTCCCGGCGCTCCGGTGAGGGAGAAGTAATCCCAGAGGACTTTTAGTGGATTGTGCCGCTGACTTTGACTCTTTGATGTGTTCGACCACAGCTGAAGAACTGCAGCCTCCTTTTGTCGCCTCTGAAAGGCAGCTAATCATGAACTCATCAGTTTAGCATCTAATTCATTCACCCGTCCGCAAATCGAGGCGAGTCCTTCCCCGGCTTTCGCATTCCGCCCGAGGTTGGCGCTGAGGGGAATGGACGCTGCAGAGCTAGCGTTAGCATTTAGCTCACCAGGCGAGCGAAAAGCTATTTCGGCGCACGTAGCAAGCGAGCAGCCGTCGCGGGTTAGAGATCGGGTTTGTCATTTCAGAGTGACCAGTTCCCGGGCTGACTGGGAAGAAAGGGGCGTGCCGCGCTCCGGTGACACCCCTCGGATAAATATACCCCCCCAACAAACCTCCGAGGTGACGTTACACCTCTCTGCTATCTCACCGCCGATAGTGAAGCGGAACAGACGTTCGTTCCCTTTCCGCTTCCTCCTCTCATCCGTGCACGGCCGCCGTTTCTCTAGAGAGTCTCTTCGAGATAAGGAGAATTTAAAGTTTACTTCTACATCTGCTCGACGTAAAAGCAACCCAAGCCTGAGAGTTTGCGAATTACTCCGGTAAGATTTGATTTAGATGATCACAGATGCGCCTCCCCGGCGATCGACTCTCCCATCAGGCTTTGCAATCTGCATGCAAAGATTTCTTCTCTCCATGCCCCCCCCGAGATGACGGATGAACAAGCCGCTCTGTTCTCAGCTCCTATTTGTCAGGTGAGGGGTCACCGGGCCTCCCGCACGACGAACCGGAGCACATTTCTCCGCTGGTGCGGAATCGGAGCGGCGCCTTTGTGGCATCAATACAGGCGAAGCTTCTCTGGTTTTGTGCCGGATGTGACATCACTTAAAAGGCGTTTTTACACGCCGAAGCGCTGATGTGAAGCCCCTCGTGCATCACGCAGCGCACAACGTTTTGTGTTTGGGCTTTTGCTTCATTTGAATTTATTTAGCTTTAATCTTTTTAATTAGAACGTCTCTATGAAAGACGAACGCACGTTACAACATGTTACACCATGAACACCACAAACGTGTAGCGATGAATTATTAAACCTGCTTTGACATGGAAAATAGACTGAATGGAGTTTCTTTAAAAACAGAAATAGAACCAAAACACTCTTTTTTTATTGTTTGGAGTGGATGTGAAAGATTATCACGCAGAGCCGGACCCTTAAATTAATTTACTCTCAGAGTCCGTGCTCGCTTTGGAAGAGTTTTGGCAGCTGATTTCATGCTTTTGTTCACGCGTGTTTTGAATCCCCTGCGGCTGCGATTCGTGCCCCTGACTGGCTACTTCGCCATGGCAACGGCAGCCAACGCTCGTTGGTATATTGTAGCACGAAGACCTGTCGCCAAAAACAGCTGAACTAAATAAAAGCGGAGGAGAAACCATAAACCATAAACCTTCAGGGGATGGATGGATGGAGGATGCAACAAGGATAGAGGTCCTCTTCTCCGGATACAATATCGGACAGAATGGTAGGGGGTGTGGCCTAATAAGAGATCTGATTGGGCAAGCGCACGGTTAGCATAAATAATGAACCAATGGGGTGCTGTCTCTGCAGCCTGGGCTCTGATACTGTGGCCGCTGCAATGATGGAAAATAAAGAGTGCTGATCTCTCACATTCTGGGTTAGCTTGACGATGACGGGGGGGGTTGCAGGTAGAGCGGGTGGAGTAGGTTACCATCTATCTGGTGGTGCCGAGGCAGCAGCAGGATTTATTGGGCTTCAGGTGTCGTCCTCCGACAAGGTGCGCATTCTTTGTCAGCATTATGAGCCCAGATGATTGCAGTTAGGAGCTTCCTGTAAATAACCTCGAGGTTATGTCATTTATTGAGTTATGCTCTGTGCTACATTTACGACCGAAGCCCGATGGGAGAAAATATAAAAGCGGAATTCCTGTCGAAGCGTGAAAAGAGCGAGAGAAAATACATTCCACCTGTTTCACGGGTGGCGCCGTGAAAAAGTGCGAGTTTCTGTCAAGGTTTGTTTCCTTCAAAATAAAATGACATTAGTTCTTATGTTTTTTAAAGGATTAGCACAAAGTGACGTCGTGGCACAACAATAAAGGTTATTTTTATTTTAAATTCAAAGCTGCCCTACGAAGGCAAATTGATTAATGGAGCGCAAACGTCCTCCAAGGCTGCGAAATGTTCATGCAAAGTTCCCCCGGTGGAAATCGACAATTCATGCAATCTCCCTGTGGAACACCTTCCTTTTCTATAAACATCTGTAATGGAGCTGGGCGCCCTCTACTGGTTGGAGAACTCCAGTTGCGTCTTCATGCCCCTCCAGCGTCTGACGGATCGTCCCTCCAAACCGAACTCAATCAGTCTCCTCATTGTTTATTCATTCGCTTAAGCAGCAATCGTTTGCCGCTCGCGGTAAGCGGCTGCTCGAGCAGAAGCGTCATCATTCGTCAGCTGAGCGGAGCACCATCGCCGTGGCGACCTACATTTCCCTCCTCTCTCTGCTCACCATTTCAGCGATGCTGGAAAATACAGCAAAACATTTTCTCAGATGGTTTACAAAGCCGGCTTTTGTTGGCCAGCCAAGAAAACCTTGGATGGGATCACGAATGCATGTTTCAGCGTGTGGCAAGTGGACGTCGTACAGGCAGCGAAGTGTTCGCCCGGGCCTCGGCGTTCCCGATGTCAAGGGAATTCTCCGAGCTGGAAAGTCGCGCGGAGGCAGATTTGATAGGAAAATGAATCTCTTTGAAAACGCTGGATGTGCTCTGCCTTTAAGGAAAGTATCCACTGGGTTTAAATTTCTGAAAAGAGATTTCCCGAAACTGAAAAATGGGACAGGAACGCTGACAGGAAGTTAATTCAGAGTCGGCCTACGACCTCGTTGTTAATACGACAGAGGACGTCTCGCTGTGTCTTCTTCTTTCTCTGTCGGCTTGTCCCCTAAGGGGTCGCCACAGCAAACCAACCGTCTCCACTTCACCCTGTCCTTTGCATCGTCCCCCCCAACACCAGCCACTCTCATGTCCTCCCTCACTACGTCCATGTCTCTTCTCCTGGGTCGTCCTCTAGCCCTGTTCCCTGGCAGCTCCATCCTCAGCATCCCTCCTCAATCTGGGGCCCATGACCCACCTTCTTCCTGGACATTTTGCTAGCCTAAAATGGCTCAGGGTAGAAGACAGGGTTAAACAACTCAAAATGGGATTGGCATTTAAAATAGTCAATGCAGCTCTGCCCTCAGTCCCCTCAATCCCTGCATACCTGACGGAACACCTCCACAGATTTAGTGACACCCACAGCCACAACACTAGAGGGAGCTCAAACAACAACCTGATTACCCCCTCCTATAGGACTAACATGGGTAAATCATCTTTCTACAATACAGCCACCCAAGGGTGGAACGGATTGACTCCCGCCCTCAAAACATGCACCTCTTTGGCCTCCTTCAAAAAGGCCCTAAAAATACACCTTTCAGGGGCACAGAAACGGAGATAGTCATCACGACTCTCTCCGGGTCAAACCCCCCCTCCTTTTTTTTTGTCCACCTATGTTGCACGTATTAATTGCTTTAGTAATTTATTGTAATTTATGTAAGTTATTTATTGTCATCTCGCATCAGTGGTGTAATTTATTTTAGATTAATTGTTAGTTTGCACTGGCGGTGTAATAACATTTTATTTTTGTCTTTCTAATGTTACGTTGCATCAATTGCGTAATTTAATATTGGATTTATTTTTATTTGTATTGTTATTTGTATTGTTTTTTGTGGATGATTTATGTACGAAGGACTTTCAACGGAAACAAGCCCGCAAGGGCTTTTTTGAAATGCTCCTCTTAGACAGGATGTTTGACGTTATTTGTACTGTAATACATGCTACTGTTTGACTGTACTTGTACTGTAATACATGCTACTGTGTGACTGTACTTGTACTGTAATACATGCTACTGTGTGACTGTACTTGTACTCTAACATTCTATCTAATAAATATATTCATCATCATCATTCTACCGATATAGTCCCTGTCTCTCCTCTGGACATGTCCAAACCATCGAAGTCTGGTCTCTCTGACCTTGTCTTCAAAACGTCCAACCTTCACTGTCCCTCTTATCGCCTCATTTCTAATCCTGTCGAACCTGGTCACTGCCAAGGAGAACCTCAGCATCTTCATCCCCTCCACTTCTAGCTCCGCCTCGAAATTTAATCAACTCCCTGCACAAAATGTCATCGAAACTCTGTCGACAACTTTTCAAAGAGTGTAAAACATTTTCATGAGTTCGCTGGGTTGATTTTTCTGAACGTCTAATCCCAAGACAATTAACTCTTTCAGTGCCAATAACGTCGAAAGACGTTTTTTATAACCCAAACATTCACTGCCAACCCTGACATTGAAATCTGCCTCTCTTCAACTGCCAATAGCTCCGGAACGGAAAATGGTAGGAACACCCTTCGGTTTCCTGATGAAAGAAGAGACTTTGATCTTTCATTTGACATGTTCGGTGTTTGCTTACGTCATAGTAAAGAATATTCTGTGGGGATTGCAATATCGAGGTAACATGGGCGAAAACTGGGGCTGAAAATGGCCGGCACTGAAAGAGTTAAAAAGAGGGCGAGACGTTTACTGATTTGGCCGCTCTGGATGGAATCCCAGACGGCGAGCAGCGGCAGCGGTGAGCCTCGCTTTGTCACGGCTGTCGTTTCTCTTTAACCTTCATATTGACCTCAGTGCAGCCACACCAGGCGAGCATCTGGAGCTTTGACGGGAAACTTCCATCTCACTTTTCTGAGACAGAGATCCAAATCAGATCCGCTTTGACCCGACATCCCGAAAACCTCGGTGAGCCGTGCAGAAACAATCGATGCGACCGCAGAAGATCCGCTTGAGTGCCGCGGGCCCGTGCGAGCGCTCTGATTTATTCCCAGAGAAGTCCGGCCCATTCCTGGTGGCTTTAATTAAACTCCGAGACGTCCAACAACAACACAGGACGGAGCCCCGGTCGGAGATCAGACGGGATCATGTGCAGCCTCTTCTCCTTCTCTTGGAGCAGGTTTGCGTTGTCGTGACGACGACGGAGCATCATGGAGCCGCCCCTGGGGTGCGGCTAATCCCATTCCTTCCATCTGCTTCATCCCGATTCAACAAGTCTTCTGTTTCTATCTCCGGCGGCGGCTACGCTAAAACAGGCCGCGTTGCTAAAACCACACTCCTTCTGCTCCCTGTAGAAACACGTCGATGATATATTTGCTCCTTCCCTTGTCGGATGGATTTAAAAAGGAGGAGAACAAGGGGGGAGGAAGGGGCGGAGGTCTTCAGGAACACACCAGAACCCAACGAGGGGCTTCGAGGCAGAGATGCAGGTTCAACAACGCTGTCATTTGGACGCCTGTTGTCTGAGATCGTGTTACTGCGTCCCGCCAGACGTCCCCCCCCTCGTCCTTCAAACAATTGAGTTTTGACTTCACACCCAAAGCCGGTTCTTTGCTACCACTTTGCATGTCCTAATTAAACATATTAGAGGCAGTACATTGTCCTCAATAGCATAGAAACACGAGATTCAATCTCAATCAGAAAGCTGTTGCCTTTGAATAAACGCTAAGCCTTGATGCCTCTTCAGATCTCTTTGAGCGACGCTAAACATTTATCTGAGGCAAACTTGTCTCTTAGCGATCAGCTTCTGACACCAATTTGAGGGGTTTTTTCGACTGCAGCGATCCCCCCCCCCCCGCCGGGATCAATACATTGGCTGCTCTCTTTCAGGCTTTACAAGCTGCAAATACAGATAATGCAGAATGAGAGATAGAAAGAGAGAGAGAGGGAGAGAGAGATGTGGATGGAATGATAACAGGCGGCTGCGTTAGGTAGATCAGATTTCTTTTATTGCTTCTGCACAACCGATGTTTCTACTTCGTCTGGTGATGTTTGCAGATCAAGGTTCGGTTATTATACGGCTGTAAGGATTAATAAAGATTTCTGAGGCCTGTTGCACACTTTAATATTTAGTACTTTCACACTAAAACACTGGGAATATTCGGCTGGTCTCATGCATTTCATTAGATTGTATGTCTCCGGAACAGATTTAGGCAAATACAAAAGCAGCTACTGACAAAACATTGGGATCCGCCTAAGCCTGATAGTTTCAGTTTTAATCTTGTGTGTTTAGACAAAACAATTATTTCAATCAGGAGAGAGACTCCCATGGATTTAGACACTTTGTGGTGGCGGTGGCCGATGACCCTGCAGAGATTGATGAGTCCAATGTCGCGGTTTGTGAAGACTTTTAGAAACACATCCCTTCACAAGGACATGTTTGGGTATGACATAATAAAAATGACTCGATTCAGTCTAACGTTCAAAGCTCTGCTGCGCGAACGATCGCAGCACCCACGTGGGGCTCCGTAACTTACCTGCTTCCATTTACCTCATTGGAAAATAAGAGCGCTTGTGGTCGCGCTTTGCGAAAAAACTGCTGCGAGGACACTTTGATTCGTCCATGAAAAGGATCGGAGGCCGATCAGCGGCTCGGCCAGCCGTTGAGCTCTGCAGCGTTTGCAGGCTGCCCACCTGTTTCTGCGCCGCTTCCAGGCGCAGATAAAGCCCGTTTTATTTCTCTGCAGCATCTAAACCGGCGTGAGCGGCACGAAGCATCGCGCCGCCGTCGTCTCAGTTACTCTGATTGCATCAAAGTAGTTATTCTGAGCACCGAGTTCTCCGAGTGACTCATCGCTGGATTTGTGTTTCACTCGTACGGTCCTGCCACTCGTGTTCGTCAGTTCATATCGAGTTTCAAAATAAAAGCGCTTCCAGATACCCTGTTTAGCCCGACGCTCTCCCGTAGGTGCGAGCGGTTATCTCCCGTCCGCTCGCCGTTCGCCCGGTTGATGGGAAACATATGGAGAGGAAATGGTGGGAAAACCAAATTCAATCCCAGAAGGCTTAGTGGGAGGGACGCAGGCCGCAACGCCGTCGACGCGCATGTCGGTGGGTTTGCACACAAGCCACATTTGACATGGTGTGGCTTTTTCTTTTCATGGCAGTTGAGTTCATAAACCTTCACACACTCATCAGCCACCATTGCAATAGCGAGTGTGCGGCGAGAACGCTTGCGGCGAAAGCGTTCCGCGCCGGGGGGGGGGTTCCTCATCTGGTTTCGGGTTTCCACTTTTGCAGTTTCTCCCCGTGAATGACTCATAATTGCGTCCTGATTCCAAGCAAATAAAAGTGAAACGCTGCGCTCGATTAACGCCAAGCTGATTCCTCTCTGTCGCCGTGACATTTCGGCTCAGCGCAGGCGTGGCGGCGACAGATGTTTGCGGAGTATTACGACATCTTGCATTAGAATAGCTCGTCAATGAGATCGAGGTGGCGTAAATATTCATTTAACAACTGCCGCTGGAGAATAAATGAACCCGGGTGTGTGCACGCTGGTCATCAATGACGTACGAGGATGGACGCCCAAATGGGGGGGCTGCAGGGTCGACCGCAGACCTCACGATCACAGTTTGACTTCAAACTCCTCGAACTTCCTTCACCTTAGAAACTAAAAACGAACGAACCGAACTGCATTAATTGCCGGTGGCAGCTGGACTCGTCACGCACGTCCGATTACTGCAATCAAAGCACGTCAGAGATCGTTTTCAGAAGCTTTTGGCTAGAAGGTCTCGAAAAGAAGGCATTCCGCCAAACTAAGAAGAAGGGTTGGGGCAGGCAACCTACGGCCCGAGGGCCATATATGGCCCGACGGGCTGTTTAATCCGGCCCACCAAATCTGTCCAAATTCTATCATTACATTACATTTTACAATTAAACCTCATTCATTTGACATTTTCCCTGTAATGCTACCTGTAAACTCCAAACTCTTCCCTGTCAGGTTTTATTAGTTCACACAAACACTCCATCCATCTGTTCCTGTCCCGGTTCCTCTGTCAAACTTTAGAACCCATTGTGGCCGGCGAGTCTAAAAGTTTGCCCACCCCTAGGTTAGGGTCAGATCCACAGTGAGGCGCATCATCGACGATGGATGATGCCAATCATCAGAGTCAGTCCCCTTCTGCATGGCTCCAAAGGAATCAAGTTAAAGTTCTGTGGAGATCCAGTCAACATCTGGACCTGGGCTCCATTGAGATGCGGTGGTGGGACCTGGAAAGTGCAGCTCACGCTCGGAACCCCCCCATTGTTGCTTTGCAAAAAAAAAAAAGGTTGGCCCAAATGCCTCATTAGATAAAGCTCAGATCTGAAATCAATTTTGTTTGAGATAGAACGAAACAGGAGAACTCAGGAGCAGGTCCAAGACGGTCTGAAGGGCCGTGCACTTCAGACACGTGAGACACCAGCGCTGGCAAACAGAGCTGATCTTTCTCAGAAAGGGGGCTTTGAGATTTTCCACAGTTGCTTTGCAGGTTATCTGTCAAAGGGGTCGTGTGCCTTTTTGACAGCGAGGCCTTTTCTGGCAATGATTGATCTTTTGGCAGGAAGAAGAACTAATGCTTCTTTCAGAAGTGCTGAGAAGCTGGAAAAAAGGCAAAGGAAAGTTCTCAGCTCATAAAGGAAACACGCTTTCGTTGTCACCCCGACAGCGATGGCGTGTCATCCGAACCCCGTCGGAGCCGGGTATCCGGTGGTGTTCCGTCTCTGTGTGGCCCCCGTCATGAGCTGGCGACACGTCCGGGGTGTGCCCCGCCTCTCGCCCGTGGGACACGCTCAACAAACGCCCGTTAAAAAAAAAGTGGCAGGAAGTAGATGGATGTTTATCTCAGAACATTTCAGGCCGGACACCTGCGGTTACCATGGTTACAAACAAAGTGAATCTGCTTCGCCTGCACTTCTACTTCCTCTTATCATCCATCTCACGGTTCCAGATATAAAATTTAAATCCCGGCGATGACAGAACGCTTTTGCGGACCTCTATGCTACGTCGTCGTGCTGCTACGTTAGCGTGCCGCATGAAGTTTTCTTCGCGGGACAACCTCCCACTTTGATTTTCCACTTCAAAACTCCTTTGATTGTCCCGGGGTCTCATTTCTGACCGTTCTCCTGCTCCCCTTCTCCCTCCCTCCCTCGCTCCTCCTGCCGCTGCCTTCCTGTTGTCCAGATATTCCTGTAACTAATGACAAGCATCATGGAATTGACAGCAGGATTGATGAAGCATCCCGAGCCGCACTTTGGATGCGGCACGCCGGGGCTTCTCCTTTTCCAGGGCAGCCGCCACCGCCGCTTAACCGCTATTTACAGTGACAAATAACGGCCCCTTCTGCCACGACACCTGCAAGTCAAGGTCAAAAAACATATTTTCCAGCCGGCCGGCGCACGGCGGAGGACGAGGGGAGGACGTGCATGGGGGAGAAAGGAAGGAAGGATGGATGGATGGCAGAAAGGGAGGAGGAAAGCGACAGCTTCCTTCTCAGATGGAGAATCGAATGGAAGTTATTTACTGGGGTTGGACTCTGTGCCGTTGTCGGGGGAGACGGAGGGCGGACTGGGAGGATGGGAATTCTAGATTAATTGAAAACATCTGCTGTGTGAAACGGCTGCAGCCGAGGAGCCTGACGGGGAAGATAGCGCCGGAGAATCGCCAGCAGCTCTCCAGAAGGCTTATTATCGTTGACTCTGCGTTCTTTATTTATTTTTCATCTCATGAGGAGACGGCTGATGATGTCTCAGCGTGTGTGTGTGTGTGTGTGTGCGTGTGTGTGTGTGTGTGTGTGTGTGTGCGTGCAGACAGACATCGCTCTGATCAAGAAAACATCTCATTGGCAGTCGATCCCGGCGGCGGGAGCTCAGAAACGGTCAATGCTATCTGACCTTCAGTGTGTGCACACACACACACACACACACACACACACACGCACACACACACACACACACACGTGCACACACGCCCTCAGGAATGTTTGAACTTCTGCTGTGCAAACACACACACCTGTACGGAGACACAGGTGCAAACACACGCTGGGTTTTTATTTCTAGCACACACGCTTATCGAGTCGTAGTTTTCTCGTCAGATTGATCAGAGACGATGCAGCGGAACGAAGAATCGATAGAATAGATGTTTAGAGGAGCAGCGACCTCCTCCTGGAGGAGCAGCGGGACGAAGGGAGAGATCAGAACCGTTTGGGATGCGTCCGCGAAGCTGAGACGAAGCACCGACTCAAACTGAACGCGGCCTCTGAAGGGTTAATGAGTCTCTTCGGCAGCATAAGGACGCACAAGGTCACGAGGAGTAATCTGATTACCGGCCAGCAGCGTGTTGCTTTCACAGGCAGCGAGAGCAAACATGTCGGTCGATGTGGTGGCTCCATCCTCAGATGGAGAATAATTTCCTCGAATAGAATATACATGCTGACCGGCCTCAGGTGCGCTCAGGTGCGACTCCTCGGCGCCGTAACGGGAACGGACTGTGCAGATGGGACAACAGGCGCCGCTCCATCTGTCGGTGTCAGAGGAGCAGGAAGCTGACAGGCTGTGCAGCTCCAGGTATCCCTGAGTGATGATGACGATGTTGTCCCGCCTCCCGCCGGCCTTTTAACCGGATGATGTGTTTGGACAGAAAGTAAAGAGGAAGAGTCCGAAATAAGGGACTGAAAGACGCTAAAGTGGAATCAAATCAATCTGGAATTTTAATTCCCTTTATTTTATAAGCAAATGTAAAAATTCTCGGACTATTCCTGGAGTAGAGAATATTTCTTGGGGATGTCACCTTGTCGTTTTTTATTTTTTGTCCCAGCTTCATCTTTCTGGGATTTGCCTCCATCCTTTTCCATCCTGAATCCGGTTGACCTCGCCGACCTCTCCGGGAAACTTCACACGGATCCGTTCCGAACGGCCGCCTCGTCTGCGCTAACACAAATATCACAGGAGCTTTGGAGCATGGCTCAGCGCCTCCTCAGTCGTATTTTAAACACTCGGCAGGCAGCAGGAGGATGCTGATCTACGTCCTCTGCGTTGCCAAATGTCCCACATGACCTGATTTCTCACAGCAAATTATTTTTCTTCACCTGGCATGGAAACGGAGAAATGGAAGAACGATGAGAGACAAACAGGGGAAACAAGCAAACATATTGATACAGGAGGAAACCGAGGAGGGAGAGCCGGAATAAAGAGGAGGAAAGAGCCGGAGATGGAAGCTGGGAGACGGGAATGAGATGAAATAAAAGGAGAGACAGCGGGAGAACGCGAGGAGTAAGAGGCAGTCAAAGATGAGACACCTCAGAGGGGGGGGGGGGGGGGGGCGTTGGTGCTGGAAAATGCAGAAAGGCACCACGGTGGGAGAAAGAAAAGCAAAATGATCCGCTGTGAGGAGGAGGAGGAGGAGGCAGGGGAAGAGCTAAAGAGGAGGGGAGGGGACGAGACGGGACCGAAGTGAGGAGAGGGAGGTGGACACAGAGGTCCTCAGACAGTTGTGGCGTGCAGACCGGCCGTTGAAGCCGCCGCCGGATAGAACGCACACACACACACACCCCCGTGGAGCGTGGAGACATGCTCAGGCTTCCGTGCACGGACACACACACACTGGCAGGGCACCAGAGAGGAATTACAGCGGACCCCCGAGCCTGAGGAGCGATGGAGAGCAGCGTGTTCTTCGGTGAGTTTGGCTGCTTGTGTGGACGTTCAAAGGCGTCCCCGTCTAAATGTGGGTTCTCCTGCCGGTTCTCCTGCCGGTTCTCCTGCTGGTTCTCCTGCTGGTTCAAAGTGATGGGAAGGAGCTGCACACCTCAGAACCTGCTGTGGTTCTGTGCGCGAATGAGGGTCCAGGAGGAAATTTAAATCTTCAAGTTGCATGAAAGAGATGAACATGTGGAACGGATGTGTGGACCAGCTCGTCCTCGTCCTCGTCCTCTTCCTCTTCCTCGAGCTCCAGCTGTTTGTGCTGCTGATAATCCAGCTGAGTAACTTCAAATGACGTCGGAATTGTGAGCCTCGGACACGCCATATTCTCCCGTCGTTTGGTCGTTACGGCAAAATGTTGCATTTAATTAGTTGACTAAAATTACGTTCCACAATGTCAAATATAAAAAGGTCGAATGTAATTATAATTTCACATCTTTAAAATGATGACATTTACCTTCATTTAATGTAATGAGTTTTTTTTTTTTTTATATTTATATCCTCACACAGGATCCACGGTTCTGAGTGGGTCATTTGTTAAATGAAATACTTTTTTTTATCCTGGGGATTAAAGCGCTCTGAAGTTGCAAACCGTGGCTTCTCCTGTTAAGCCATCCATAGACAGAGAAAAAGAGGAGGAGGAGGAGGAGAAAACGAGTGCCCGGGCGCTTAGAACTGAATAAGCTGTCAGGTGCAGAGACACCTGACAGGATCTCCAGCAGAAAACAGAGCTGATTCGGGTCCGCGGGTTTGGAGTTCGGCCCAGTGTAACATGAAACCAGAACCAACGAAGAAGAACAAAAGCTCCTTCAGTGGAAGATCGGATCAGATCCTGGAGGTTTCTGCCGTTTGTACGAACAGGTCGTACATCCAGAAAGAGTAAAAACGGCGTTAGCTCAGCGGCTCTGCGTCGCTACCAGAACATGCTTTTCTGTTGAATTGATTAATGTCGGGCAAACTATCGTAAGAAGACCCCTGACCTCTACGAAACGAGATCGCAGAAGGGAGAGCGACCCAATCGGATCCACGGAAAAGAGGCTCGCCTCGTAATAAAGGCTGCCGGCGTGCATCAAAACCCGCCGAGGGCCTCAGCCCAGCAGGCTAATAGGTCTGGAGTGCAATCACGCAAGCTATTAGTGCTGCTGAGTCCGAATCCCGGAGGAAGCCGCTCCGGTATGTCTGGCGCTGCGGTCGGCGCTTAGCGGCACGTAAACGTTGCTTTGTTTAACCTCAGATTACAGAGCGCGCGGGAAGTGATTGTTGGCTCTGGCGTGGCGGCGGCTGTGTTTATTACGCCGCTACATTGACGACAGCGGCGTGAACTACAGCATGCTAACGTAGCCGGGAGCCAAACGCGGGCCTCCCCCGAGCTTTACGAGCTCCCTGAACCACAGAGTGTGTCCTGGAAAGGTTAATTGGAAAGTGTGGCTTTCAGAAAGAAAACCCACGAACGCTTTAAACCTACGCTTTGAAGGGGTGAAATGATTTTATCCTCCACGCTTGAAGGGAAACGCTCAGAGCTAATAGAGATAATTCAATCCGCCATCTCCGTGAAAACATCAAGGTGCTAATCGCACCGGCAGCGTCGTCGGAATGCCGATGACTTCCAGAGGAATTCTGCTTTATGTAAGGTTGCCGGGGCAATCGTTTTAATCCGAGGCCGCGTTGGACTCTCCGGACGGACCTTATCGGAGGAGCAGTCCGGTTGAGGACGGTTAAAGAGGAGGCAGGAGGCAGAGAGGAGCTGCACAAGACGATTAATTATTAACGCCAGTCGGCCTCCTCCAGACCTCGCTTTTACTCTCTCCCTCGATGCTGCCGCAGGAGTAAAGACGCGGAGGACGGTCAGGAGTCGTGACACGGCGGTCCGTCCAATGAGTCGCTCTGGATTGCCTCATGCTTTACGCGGCACGCCGTTAAACGTGAAGCCCAACCCGAACCGATGAAAACCTTCCATGCTGATTCTCTCCAAAGTTGCATCTCAGTTAATCACGTCTGCGAAAAAAATCCCGCAATGTGTCTGAGAGCAGGAACCCAGAAAAACAGAATCAACCTAGCTTGGAGTGGCTAAGATGCTAGCTCGCATGTAGCACGCGCACCAATTTGTAGGATGCAAGAGCGGCTAACTTTCGCTATTCAGCTGCTAATGCTAGTCGCCATCTCCATCTGGTATCTGATACTGCGGCGCCGTCTTGAAGACCATTCTGCCTCTGAGAAATGTGTTTATGTCGCATTGATTCACTGCTAATTAAATCATAATCCAGAAAAGCGGCTTCCCCAGCCTGGGAATCCACAGAGAAGGTAGGGATAAACGTGTAATACCCTTCAGACGGGCCTTTTTCACCGCTGCAGACAGAAAGCAGCCAATCCGTGCAGCTTGAAATGCAAACATGCGGCCGTATATTTTTCACGGACAAACATTTCACAAAGTCAAACACTTGTAAACCTCACATATTTGCTGCCGGCGGCTGCATGAGGAGCTCGCTGTGGGAAGTCCGTTTGCGTCGGCGAGACTCCTTCTCTGTGTACACAAAGCTGGGAATATAAGTGAGTAATAAAAGCAGGATTTTCATTGCGTTGGTTTTTGTATTATTTGTTTCTGCCTCCCACGTTAAGAAGTAGGACACAAGAGCGGGCTGAAGCCGGCGCTCCTAATCTAATTTTTTCCATTGACTTGTCGCTCGCTGCCCCTTCTTCCATCTTCTGCTGGCCGCTCAACGTCACCCGTCGTAATCAGCTGATCGGACCCACATGGGCCCGGCGCTCCATCCGTGGTTTTTCTGTCCCGCCGCTGGAGGATGTAAAAAAAAAAAAGGATGCTGCTCCTCTTCCCCGCCGGCAACAGAAAGCCGGGCCTGAAAGAGCCGGATGATGCCGCAGGCCGGAATGTGGCTTCGTGTTCGGGCGTGTTCGTTGTAGCCCAAAGGTTTGTGAAAGTGTGTGAAGTCGGAGGCGACAGTCGTCAGAGTTCAGTACATTTATTCACCCCCCCCCCCCCCCCCCCAGCTGGTTTAGTGTTTGTCTGCAGAAAGGGTTAATGCCAGGAAGTCGTCTCCTATTGGATGGGTCTTCACGCCGATTGGTTCGTACCTTCATCCGTCTATAAGGATGAACTATTAGAACCTCCAGCCTCAGGGGAACTTTGTGTTTATATCAGTTCATTTTATCAGCTATTAAAAAAAAAAATCGCCTCAAAAATCCTTAGTTTTTATTTTATTTAGTAAACATACCCCTTCTCTTCTCTTTTTATTTTTCATCTGAGTCTTACAATTACAATGATTTACAACATTTATAATTAGCCTCCTGCGTCGACTTGCCTTGCGTTTTATTGTGTTGCGTTTATTAGCATCAAGAGGTATTTTTGGCGGCTGAACACCTTTCATCACTTTCTTATTAGTTTCGGGTGATTACACGCCAAATGTTATGAATGTGATTTTTTTGTTTATGCTTCAAAATCCTACACAGAAACATTAGCATTAGCGAGTTAGCGCTCGTTCCGTCACAGCCTCAGAGTTCAGCCAGACAATCTGCAAATCTTAAATGTTCCAGAAGAGCTTGTAATGCTTGGATGAAAACTGATCTGTCACAAACATATTCTTTATTTATTGTGACAGAATGGAAAATTTGAACTGGAAAATGAAAGTTAGCAAAAAAACAAAACAACAACCTTGTGATTTCATTTTGAAGCAATATTACGGTGGCCCTGAAGTGCAAAACACAACAACAAATCGTAGCGCACACAATAAAGAAGGAATCGCGCAAACAAGAAAAAAACACACACATAAATAAGAAATCACGCAAACAAGAAAAAACACACACACAAATAATAAATCACGCAAACAAGAATAGAATACACACAAACAAGAATCGAAATCACGCAAACAAGAAATGAAATCACGCAAACAAGAAAACAAAACACGCAAACAAGAATCGAAATCGCACAAACAAGAATTGAAATCACGCAAACAAGAATTGAAATCACGCAAACAAGAAGAGAAATCACGCATACAAGAAAACTCCAAACCGGAAATGCTAAATATCGGACATGCAGAGGTCCGGATGCTGATTGCTGAGAAAGTTCATTTGTAATTATGGCTGCCACCGAAGACATTATCAGGAATTATTTTGATGCGGGACACACTTATGATGCAATAGTTGACATGCGGTTGGTTCATTGTCCAGAATCCCTTGAAGTCTCTTGCCGCAACCACTGCAATAGTTCGGCCGTTCTTCTTCGGGTAACTTTTTACCACAATGACGGCAAAACATATTTTCGTATCTCACGCTGTTCTCTTACCTACTACTCAATTGCTACAAATTGCTGCTCAATTACGGGAAACCTGTAGCGAAAGTCAGAATGATTGACAGTGCTTCTGTCCAATCAGCAACCAGACCCCTCATGTCCGATATTTAGCATTTCCGGTTTGGACATGTCCGATATTTA
The DNA here is from genome assembly GCF_040956055.1 of Brachionichthys hirsutus. NCBI lineage: Eukaryota > Metazoa > Chordata > Actinopteri > Lophiiformes > Brachionichthyidae > Brachionichthys > Brachionichthys hirsutus. The sequence goes on from NC_090899.1 coordinate 1,492,909, forward strand.
GCATTGCCGGTTTGGAGCTTTCTTGTTTGCGTGATTTCATTTCTTGTTTGCGTGATTTCGATTCTTGTTTGCGTGATTTCGATTCTTGTTTGTGTGTTTTATATTCTTGTTTGCGCAATTCCTTATTTGTGTGTGTGTTTTTTTCTTGTTTGCGCGATTCCTTCTTTATTGTGTGCAATACGATTTGTTGTTGTGATTTGCACTTCAGGGCCACCGTACAATATAAATCTTTCAAAAAGAATTAAATAAGAGGATACTTTTAATATATTAAAAGGGAAGAGGCAAACTTTAGCGTGCAACACTACGCGCCCGCCTCTCCACACAAACAGCAATAAAACCGATTACACATTAGCCTCCATTAAGCTAGCATGAGCCAGACAATGAGAAGACACAGTGGCATCATGATGCAATAAAAGACGTATAGATGCATTAACTTGTGACATATATAATCACACAAACAGGAATACTAGAATAAGTACGTGGCGCACAGCCTCAGAGCTGCTAGCGTGGCTGGAGACCGTTAGCTATTAAAAGCACATTCAACTTTATGCCTTGTTCCAGTGGATGAAAGCGCCCACAGCATGAAAGCAAGTTCAAACGAGCCGCAACACAATAATATCACATCATAGCAAAACAAAGTTCTGCAGGGCTCTGTCTTTGTACTTCTATTATTTGAAGGATGCATTGAATTCTCTTGATTTTTCGCGTCTGGATAATTTAACGGAAGTCTCGTGGCTAATCACCTCAGTGATGTTGAAACCTTCAGTCGTGGTGACACAGATTCGATCTCCCACCCCTCAGATCCGATCGGCGTTTGAACTGGATCTGCTTTGATTCTGAATGCTGGAGATGTAAAGGGGGGGGGGGGGGGGTACCAGGTGGTGAGGTGAGGCCGCTGCAGGTTGCCGTTAGCCTGGCGTGCAGAGAGACTGCTGCTCGCTTTACCGGGATGTGTCTCCACATGAGCGATGGCGCGTGTTCAGCTTCCAACAGATGGCAGCGCTCCGGCGATTGGATGGGTAGAACAAAGAGCGAGAGAAAGACCGTCTTTAATTTCGCCCGATTCTCTTCTCGTCTTTATGACGCTTGCCTTTTATTTACCCCTTATCTCTGCCTGGGGGACGAAAAGTTTTTTTTTTTATTTGAGTCAAGATGGCGTTTTAATGCTGAATCTGCCAGGTCGTTGGAGCTACGCTGGCCCGGAGCGCCCCCCCCCTGTTGTTAAAAAAAAACCCCTCTGTTTCTCATTACTGCTTTGTGAAATGGCTTCTTTAATTCCCAATGCTTTGGAAGGCTTTGACGGGTTTTGGTGCCTATTTGTTTATCCGCCATGTTGAGATCAGCTAATCGGTGCTTTACGAAGCGCCCTGCCGGCCTGCTGCGCTCGTACGACAGTAAAATCAAAGTATTCGCTTTGGTTTTTCCGACTGGCTTCTCTTCTCCTGCCGCAGTAATTCCATATCGGCGACTCGTGGAGACGGTTTCAGAATGAGAGCATCTGTTTCAGGCAGATAAACATCATCGTAGCATCGTCCACATGCAGAGACGCTTCTCCAGACATCATTGGGTTCGATTGTGTGAAAAGGAGAAGCTAATTTCAGAGGATTATCCTGCAGACAGATTACCACAGATCCGATCTTTGAGCCAGCTCTCACCCAGGGAGAGGGTTCCCTTTAAAGTGCTGGAATACGATTTTGATACTTTTGAACAGTTTCTCAGTGCGAAACCATATAAAAATCCATCAAAAACAATGACATGATAGTTTAACGGATTTTAAGCAAGTGATTAAAAACTGCAATAACATCTAAAGAAGTGTTTGAGCAGGGATAAAATGATTCTTGATGAAAACCTGCAAACTCTAATTTGTGACGAAAGAATAAAAACATTTTTTTGTATTTGAAAATCCTCCAAAAGTAAATTGTGAAACTCAAATCTGCAGAAGACTCATAATTTGTGGATTTATGCAAACTGTCAGACGAGTTACACCAGATTACGACAGTTATTCCCATTAATCTAGATGAAATCTGCTCCGTGCAGTAAAACCGACGCTGCAATTAAGACGCGAGATAAAAAACACTCCAGGTTAAAATCGCCTCGTCTCTGCGTTTTGTCTCCGCTCTCCCTCCTGCAGGTAACGCGTGCCAAAATGGCCTCATGCCCACCCTGTTGCGTCCCACGCTGCCCGCCATCCAGACCTCGCTGGGAATGAAGCAGTTCCTCCCGTTTCCATTGGATACAGCGTCAGCAGTCCGCCTCTTCCCAGGATTCAACACGGTGAGTCTCTGGGTCATGTGACGGCGGTTTCATTTCATGCTTTTAACCTCTATGCGTTCATCCCAAGACTTGATCACAGTTTCACACAGCGAGCAGATTTCATCCTCGAGGCTGAGCGATCCGGCCTTCCTCGTCTTCAAAAAGCTCTCGTTCCAACTCCTGAGACACTAAAAATGCATTTAAAGGTTTAATGCAAAGGAGGAATAGGCTTAACAATACCGGCGCTCCACTTAAGGAGACAAATTAACATTTTAATATGCAAACATTTCTCCAACGGGCGCGAAAATAATAACCGTGCAAATTGATTCTGACCATTTCCATGCATTACCATTATGGAAACCGAGTCATTTGTCTTTTAGAGATGCAAAAGTGCAGATGCATTAATGGAAAATGATGGTGCACTCGCTCTCCAGATTGTCGGTGCGTTTCTGTATTTAGGCCAGAACTCATAAAAGTGAGAGGCCATTTTTCGTTGAGGAATTTGGCCGCGGCGTTCAAGTCATCTCCCTCGTTAACGTCCACATCTGCTTTTAATTGTAACTCGAACACAGAAACAGTTTGACCAATAAAAACAGTTCATATTGTAGATTTCTGATCCCTTTTTAGTTTATTCTCTGTTACTTTCTCGGAGCAGAAGTTTGCGAAACATTCTCAACGTGGCGTCGATGCGTTTGGGTTTTACTGGGTGGGAAAAAGATCTATCAGGAGTCACGTGGACGGCGCCGCAAGATCCGACCCGTCACATCAGTGCCGCAGAAGCAAAGGCCTGGATTCAAACGGCCACTTGACTCAAAGCAGACAAAACTGGCAGTAAATTGTGCTTCGGAATCTGAAATCAGGGAAGTTTAAAACCTTGAATCATCTGGGATTATTTTTTGGCTTTAATTGACGAGGAAAAATAAATCAAATTATCTGATCAGAATCAGAGGGGGGGGGAAAAAACCCAAGAAGGAAAGAAATAAACAGCAATAAATAAACATGTCAGTGATATTTTTATTAAAAGTCAATTCTGGACTAAAAGGCAGAATATTTCCATTAAAAAAAAAATGCTACGATTTAGGGTTGTAGCTGAAAGCATCGTTCCGCCTCAGCTTATCAGACGACACGGATCTGATTACAAGTGCGTTCCGAGTCCACACAGCTGTCTAATGGAGCGCCGACGATTCAGCGTGAAGCCCGTTACCCCCCCCCCGGCCCAAAGCACGCCCTCACGTCCTCGGGGCCGAGGTCAGATTAGCTGATATGCCTCCAGGGTTCAGTAAACTTAGGTTGTAAAAATACCAGATGATGCCGAAGACGTTGATGACGGTTCTTCCATTAAGGCCCTGCGGCGGCGGCGGCGAGGACAAGCTCCATCAGGAGGACGTTCACGTAAATGGAAGTATTGTTCATCTGGGGCACAAAGCAAAACAGAAAATACCGGAAGCCTGTCTACACCTGCACGAAACGGGACTAATAGCGCGGCCTCCTGCTGAGCTGAGAGAGCGACAACCATAAAGTCCCGACCCGGAGGGGTTGTGGAGGGAATCCGGCGCATGCCGTCTGGCAGTCGTCATGTTCTTAGAGCCAGGTGCTGTGCGTTTTACGAGCTCCCCACAACCAGGAACACGAAGGCCGAGGGTTGATGCTGCTCCTTGTTTCTATACGTCTGTTGTGTCGCTGCTCCAGGGAGGTGTCGTGTTTCCATGTTTGTTGGTCTGTTAGCAGGACTTTACAAAAACGACCTGACATATTTCATGGAACTAAAGACTCGTTTATACTCAGTTATGTAAAAAAATAAAAAAAGTTTGGCTCCTTTTACAATCATTTTCAATAATTCTGCACAACTTAACAAATTTAGAAGAGCAGAAAAATAGATCAATAAGGAACGTGAAATGTTTTGTAGAGCCTCGACTTCCTCTCTGCCTCCAAATGAATCCAGATGACATCACAGACACAGCGAGACAAAATGAACAACATTTATATTCCGCAGTGAAACTTTCATCCAAAAACAACACGCCGTTTTCTCAGGGCAGAAATCCACCATTTATGTCATCCCAAAGCCAAAACTGTGCTTTTGGACCTGCTAAGATGAAGTCGATGAAGAACGTGTCGCGATTTTTCCAAACATTTAAGGAGAAAATTCATCCTGGAGGTCATGCGAAATCAGAGAACATGTCAGCCACATGACAACAACATGCTTGCTGACAGATGTTCACGCTTGTGAGCGGTTCGTACTGGCGCGTCTGGATCTCCGGACACACGACGAGGACGTATGGAGTCTCTTTGCACTGAAAGCATCAGCTGAGGAAAAGAGGGGGGAGAAAAAGGAAACTTTGGAAAACTTTTAGGATTGCTCTGAAACTTTCAATTGTAATGAGATAGCCTCGTGGTTGACCATGTGGGGGAGGGGTTGGGTGTCTTTGTGTTTGGGTTATCTTCCTTTGGCCCAGAAAATAAGATCCGTCTTGCCCGCAGCCTACATTTGTCTTTGAGAAGAAACACATTTATTTTTACGCCACATTTCATCACACGCAATCAACGTTCTTTCTATTTCTTTCTACACCAGATACATAAAAACATAATAAAAGGCAACCTATGAAGAAACAACCACACAAACTAAGATGAACAAATCTGGGAAAATAGGTAGGCGGATCACAGATCAGAACAACAGCAAATTATGAAACAAAGAAATAGAAGGCAGACCTTTAAATGTTTTATAAATAGTGGTACTAAAACAGAGCCTTGTGGAACCTCGGTACAGACCGTTAACAGAAGAAGTTGCACTATCTGGCTGCGTGTCTTCGCGTCTGTTTGTGAGATTTGTAATCCACCTGACAATCCATCCAAAGAACAAACAGAAACAGGTGAAAGCATCGCCTCCTTAGGCAGTGACTGCTTCTAAAGTGGTCTGTATGAGAATGCAATAAAAATAACAAAGGGTGAGTCAGCACTGTTTTGCAGAGTCTTATTTGATTTACACGTGCCCCGTAAAGCTCTAATGGAATCTATTAAGCGTATTCTCCAGGGGGGGCATACGAGTCCACAAAAAAAAAAGTAAAGGGTTGATCAAAGCCGGAGCGCTGGCGGGACCACCGAGGTACCAGCTGCCTTCCCTCCAGTCACACCTGCTGAATATCTGTCTCATGCGTGGTACCCTTATCATTTAGCTGGCGCTCTGGGGCTTTTTTTTACCCCCCCTGTGAACTGAGTCGAAGCTTTACGCTGGCGTCCCTGATGTGTTCTCCCACAATCATATTTCACTCCCTAGATATGAGCCAGCTTGAAGCGCTCCCTCCGGTGGAATGCAGAGATGATGTTTTTTTTTTATGAAAGGGCTAAGTGCCAGCTTCCCAAACTGGTGTCTGGATACCTCGGGACTGTCCACCGTCGTCAGGATAACAGCCCTGAAATGTCAGGCGCCGCTTGATAGTCGAGCGACGCGGGGGCTTGAACAGTACGCCATGACACATTTGCTGCCCTCCTGTGTATCAGCGCGCACCAGAGATGTTGACCTTGGAGACAAATCGAAGACAGACGCAATCTGTTTTCGCTTATTTGACGGCGCTGCCCTGCGCCTCAGGTTCCCATGACAACATTAACAACCCAATCGGGTCATCCGCACACAGGGGGATCCGCCTCAATGTTGAGAATGTAAAGGAATCCGGACGCGTCCCACAAGTCTCCAAGCCAAGTCTGAACAGGCGGACTCGACCGGCCATTACTGACCCGCTCTCTTTTTCCCTGCTCAATGAACCACACCCATACTCTCTCTCTCTCTCTCTCTCTCTCTTTCCTAACCCTGAGCTCCAACAAACCACCTCGGTGTTTTTAGTTACAGACATAACATCGATGGCTTTTATTAAAAATAAGTCGTTTTATTTTGACATAGACAACGTGTTTCCCTAAAAGGCATTGCAGGACTAGCAGGTTGGAAATGGTTGTCGTCGCTGATTATCTTATTGTATGACAAGTCCATGACAATAGGCAATTAGAAATTATAATAAGAAAAGCCCACTGGCTTTTATCTCTGCATCACAGAGTCTGATTTTACTTATTCAAAAGAGTTGCGGTTCATTTTTTCTAAACCAGAGTCGGTCTCTTCCTGTCAGAAACGTTTATATCAGCAAAACTACAATAATCTGCATATTGCGAACATATGAAAAATGTTTAAACTGGGTGCAATTACCCGTAGAGGCAGCTGTCTGCGTTTACCAGAACCGAACACGATCCGTCTCGAACAAGCCTCGCCGTAATCTCCACCGGCTCTGCATGCGTTACAGTTGGCCTCGCGTTCTACCGTGTTCTCCCTTCAAAGCAGAACCAGCTGGAACGTCAGGAACTCCGGTTTGCACCTGCGGAATCATCGTTCCCGCAATGAAAACCGCTCCGGTCCCACAGGGACGGAGGAGGTGCACAATCTCAAAGTCTTTCTCTCCAGCGATGTCTTTGCCTTTGACAGAAATCTGTCCCCAATGTGCTAAGAGAACTCAAACATGGGTTAACCATAAATTGTTTTTCGCCACAAAGCCCCGTCATAGGGAGGAGGAAATCCCCTCGGGGTAACGCAAACTGGTCTGAAAGTCGGAGATTTGAATTCCTGACTTTTCTTGGGGAAAGTCTGTGGAGAAAATGCAATAACTGGCTAATTGTTTAATGGGAACCCAAAACCACATTGGAAGCCCACTAAATGCAGTCCGCGGTATTTAATAAGGTGAGGCTTTACTGTCGTGGAGCCTGTAACCGAATGAATGGGAAGGAGGGCGCGTTGATCAAGAACATGCTTGCTCAGCAAACCTTTCCCGCTCTGGGCGAAGCGACAAAACACCAACATCAGTGAAACTAGGATTAAAAATTTGACGCTCCACAGGGCCCGAGGGGAAAGTCGCCTGGAATAATTATTTGCATTGCTAAGATTCAGTGTTTGCATGGGGCCCATGCATTTTCCTATCAGAGGGCATTGATTTTGGAAATCCAATAGTTGAGCACGCTCCTCTGGCTCCACTCTCATTACGATCTCAGCCTCGCTTAACATTCATAGCTGAATATTACGAGAAGATAACTCGGTTAATCTTATTACTTATTGAACCATGCCATGAGTGAGGCACTCCCTTCCTTTCTGTGGGTGTCGCCAAAGCACTTTGATAGAATGATGGATTAGAAATGAGCAAGAGCCCAATCAAATTCCATTCGCTGGACTTTCTTTGCAGAGATGGTGACTTATGCAGAAATCCCCAAAACTTTTTAAAGCATATTGTTAGGACCGCAACTGAGAAAGACTAATTCCTGTCAGGGTTTTGTGTCCAGACGGTTCTCCTGTATTAGTAAATGTACCTATTGATGTATTTGGTTACATCTTCTACGTTTTCAGTGAGTCCTTCGGTACATTTTCGTCCATTTTGGACAGCCGTCGTCTCATCTTCAGTACGACTGAAATCCTGACACGTTGGCTTTAGTACTAGTACTTTTTTTTACTTTTTGAAATCACACATGACGCATCACTCCTTTTTCTACCCATAAATCCACCGCCTTAATACTTTCGTGCTTCCCGCCAACCGTCCTCCTCCTATCACAATGCTCAGCGTTTTCCTACGAACACCTGGAAGCCTGCTCCAGCTCATCATAAGCCCATGAAAACCCCCTTTTTGGATTTGACTTGCTAATTCCAAGTCCTTAAACAGTGGCAACAACCTGCGACATCGGCTGATGATGAACTAATGGACTGGGTCAGGCGGCTGAGGTAATTGGGAGAAGCATAGGGGAGAGGATTACATTTGACAGGTCATTCATCCCACTTAAGTTAATAGTAAGCCCGGCTGGCGGCCCTGAACAGAGCATTTAGTGCTCACCAGTGGGTGTGTCATTGACCGGTCATTCGCTCCTTCTATATGTGTTTTAACACGAATGTATATTTTAAATGCCTGGTTTCCATTGCAGGGCAGATACCTCCGTGGGCTGCAGAGCATGAGAATAAAACAAGCAGTATAAACGCTACATGCCTCAATTATAGACATACTTTAAATATTGCTTTTACTGTATATAATTGGTTTTTAACACAGGCATCTGTTGGACAGGTATGTCCTTTCTGGTACCTATACGCACCGACTGTGTGGCATATTTCTTTATTTTAAATGAAAATGTGAAGACATAAAAAGGAAAGCGAGAACTTTTCGAGGCGGTTGGAGATGGTGGGTGTTTGTGGGTTTAAGCGGGATTAAATTAGGAATGCTAATTATAGGAAAGCAGCCCTTCTGTGAAAACAGCACACATAAATAGCTGCGTTACGACCTCGCTGGTTCTGCTTCCTGGTCCAACTCGTGCGTTTCGCGACGTCAAGACTCTTCTTGAGATCAAACCTGTTCACAACTTTTGCGTTTCTTTAATTGTCGGCCGGTTGCATTTGCCTTCCGCTCTCTGGTCTTCCGCGGCGCCTTAACGCTGCAGGGTGTGTGTGTGTGTGTGTGTGTGTGTGTGTGTGTTTTTTCTTCTGCATGTGGATTACATGTGCGTCGTGGTACATTTCCTCCGGCAGCCTTCCCGTCCCTTGAAGGAGGGGGCTCATGTGGTGGCGTGACTCTGTGGGTGGCTGATGGGGGAGGAATAACATGCCGCCCCCCCCCCCCCCCTTTTTTTTTTTTTTACTGCAGCTGCTCTTTACAGACGAGGCCTGAACACATCATGTTTCAACGCAGGGAAGGAATCAAACGTCGCACGACAGGGATTTTTTGGGGGGGGGGGCGGGGGGGAAATGCTTAAGAGGGTCTGGAATTCTGCGAAATTCGCGGCGCCAATAATAGCACGGCGGAATAAATTCCCACAGAGGACTTCAGCACTTCATAGCAAGTGATTAATGATCCCGTCCACAAACACACACTAAACATCTCTCCTAATCATTTTTGCTGGATGGTGCCATTTCTTCAGCCCTCATAGCGGATTAATTTGACAGCATCTGCACTGGGGGGAATAACACGGAGCCCAGCGCATGTTTCTAGTGAGAGGTCATCGGCTCTCTTGGGGCCCAGATGTTTCTAACCGCCGTTTGCTTTCCAGCTTCCCACCGAGCGGCGGCGCATCTGGTTCCCTGCGGGCGTGTCTCCCTCGCCAGCGAGCTCAGCCAGCGAAGAGTGTCATCTACTTCTCTCTTCCCAAAACAACTTGGGTGCGATTTACAGAGCAAAGGTAGACGGTTGCGTATCCAGACCGGGATCCAGAGTCAGGGCGAAGGCCTGGTGAGCGGACTGTCCTCACCGTGTTTCATCACATGCGCTTCATTCGGAGGAAACGGGAATGAAGTCTTTAACAAGAGAGCTGATGTGAAGTTTGTCTTGTCGCATCCCGTCACTTCTGGTGTTTCCCCCTAGTCGGTTGACGCTGAAAGCATTTATGCTGTCTGATCTTTATTTTTAAGGGAACGGCCAATGAGAGTCACTCTCAAGTGATCAATTCCCACTCGTGTGCTGTGGATCTTTCCCAATAACATGCAACACATCGTTAGCCACGCCATCGAGCTGATGTTTTCCAGGCAGCCTGTTTCTCAGCAGGATTTCAGAGTAAGCACTGGCACGATTTTCATGATGGAATGGTGCAACGAAGGGCCTGGATATCCCAACCCCCCCCCCCCCCCCCCCCCCCTCCCTTCAGCTGTCCTATCCATTAAATCGGAAACAAAACGCCCCCCAAATCAACCGAAACGGTCCGATTGGCGAGGGAGGATATTGCGGAAGGAAAATGCTGTGTTGCAACGCCATTGGTCGAAGATCCACCTGGACTACTGCCACCTGCTGCTTCGGAGTGTAATTGCCTCTCATCCGGAACAAAGCTGTAGGATTAGCGCTAGTTCGTGCATCCGCCGGCGTCTTTGCATCCTGGTGCTTCTGTTCGTCGGCGTTTTAAACCTGACCTCGTCTATCAGTCTCACCCCGGATCGGGTTGCGCCTCTCAATCTAATCTGGTTTTTATCCGGGGCCTTCCTGCAGCCTGAGATGTTCCAGAGACAATCCAGATCGTATCTACCCCACCGTCTGAGCTTGCCTCCCCTTCGGACTCTTGTCATTTCATTGCCAGAACTGGCTTCTATTTATCTCATTTTCCTCTCTGGATTCAGCCCTGCAGTTTGTCTATCGGCCCGGTCTGTTTCCTCTGCTCTCGTTCGCTGTCACTCATTCTTTACGGTCCTCACGATCCAGCCCACCAACATTTAGACCATCCCGATCGCATCCTCGTCGGGCTCAGGTCTAGAGATCACCCGGCTGCACCCAATCCACTCACTCATGTAAACAGACCAGTTTCAGCTCGACTTCGTGTCTGTTGCCAAGTTTCTTCCAACCGTTGCTGAAACCTGCGGCTGATTTCCTGCTTTCTTGCATCACTTGTTTTGCACTGATTTTACTGCCTGTTCATTGCCAATGTGGGCAACGATAAAAATACCCGAACCACGAGCCAAAACCGACACCATTGACTCAACTTCTCTTTGGCAAAGTGCAAAAAATAAAATAAAATAAATAACTCCCTCTATATTATGAGTTTAATAAAAACATAAACGGCCCAAACCTCCTCGCAGGCAGCTCATAATTTCCCATTATGTCATTGCAGCTAAAAGCTCTCGTCCCATGATAGCTGGACCCTCGTAATGTGACTCACTGACCACGAAGACCCGCCCTAGAACCCGGAGTCACATTCAGAATACTTTATTACCGGTAATCCCAAATGGAATCATTAGTGGTTTATAGTTATTAGAGAACATTTTTGATTTAACTCATTTCTGCACAGTAACGTTTGAAGGTCATGATGCAGTTTAATCTTGATTCAAATCTGTAGGATTAGAATTGCAAATTTCTTTTATCCAGTTCTTCTATATTTATAGCTTTTATGCCACATTTATACGTCGCTTCATCGCAGGGATATTAGCAGCAACATTGGAAAAGAAAACATCTGCAGACCAAGGAAGACTAAACACTGTAAACAATAAAACGTCGAGATTGCCTCGGATTAAGGCGTGCTTTACAGCGAGAGGCCGGCTGACGTCAGCCTCGTCCATGGACTTCGTTGTCAGACACAGCTCTGCTACTTTAATAAACTCAGACTGCTCAGAATATTTCAGGACATACAACAGTAAGCCTTTGTTATGATTATTGTGGACATGAAATATTGCCGTAAAGCGCTAGCGGACTAGCGCGTTAAATCCATTGTTGGTTTTAGCTTCTTGTTGGGAATTCTCTCACGATAATGAAAAGACTCGCTGATGCCGCCGGGTCCCGCCTTCCGCCGTCACAACAAGATTCCCCGACGCGTGTTCCACGAGTGGCTAAAAGGGCAAAGAGTTCTTCATGTCCGTCGGAGCCAGGAAGCGCTGGCGTTTTAATTAGCCTCTCTGTTTCTCCGCCTCCAGATGGACCCGGTGCAGAAGGCCATCCTCCATCACACCCTCGGCCTCCCGCCCACCGCCAAGAGGAAGCACGCCTCCTGCGGCGTTTGCCAGCTGAGGTTCAACTCGCAGGTGAGCGGGCTCTCTTTGGAAGAGGAAGGTTCAAATGTCACGGCCGCGCATCCAAAAAGGTATTTATCTAAAAGCAAAGGAGATCTACTTTGATGTCGGAAGATGCTGTTCACGCCCAGCTGTTTGTAACATGCACCTTAATGCAACAACATCAGAAGCAGATTAGCGGACGCACGTGACCCGCATTGCTTCAGTACGAGCTCGCTAAATCCAGCCAGCGGTCCAACAGATGGGTTTTCGATTCCCCCCCCCGCACCTCAGCTCCATTCTACTTTGAAAGTAATCAAAACCATTTAACAGAAAATCACTGCCGGAGCCGCGTGTTGTTCCGTCAGTGGCGTCCCTGAGCAGCGACGCCGTCGCTCCTTCATTAGGGGAGCAATCAATCCATTTCTTACGCTGAATGTGAAGGTGATTACCGAGGGCGGGGTTATGATGTCGTGCCTCTCGGCTGTCCGTCATACCATCGCCCCGGCTCACCTGTCAATCGGGTGAGAGCGTCTCTGCAAAACGCCTAATGGCCCGAGACAGGAAGACAACAATGGGTCTTTAGTTCAAAGACTTCAAGACGTTCTTGCTTTGCTTGATGGATTCATGTTTCCAGCTCCAGAACATAAAACAGGACTCCGAGTGAGTCGCCGGAACTCCGATGTCATTTATCCTCCTAAAAGGAGACGCTTTATTTCATGTTTACACTTCATGCTGTTGGCGGCTCGGTGGCGCAGTGGTAAGCACTGTTGCCTCACAGCGAGATGGTAGCAGGTTCGTCTCCGGCTTGTGGCCATTCTGTGAGGAGTTTGCATGTTCTCCCCGTGTCTGCGTGGGTCCTCACCGGGTTCTCCGGCCTCCTCCCACCACCAAAAACATGCAGCCTAGGCTGATTGGTGACACTAGATTGCCCGTAGGTGTGAGTGTGTGTGTGGCTGGTTGTATGCCTCTATGTTGCCCTGCGATGAACTGGCGGCTTGTCCAGGGTGTCCCCTGCCTCTCGCCCATTGACTGCTGGGATTGGCTCCGGCTTGGCCCGCGACCCGATAACGGAATAAGCGGTTAGAAAATGAAAACACTTCATGCTTTTACAACATTTCCTCCGCTGCATTACCTCGTCCCACGTTTAACCCTTCATTGCCAAACGTGCCAAACACGAAAAATCTGCATTTTCCATGAAGAAATTCCAGATTTTGCAAAAGTTACATAAATTAGAGCACTTTTTTTTTCCTGTAGATGCGACAAAAAAACCCAAAACATGTCCCCTCAGTTGAATCCATTTTCCACAGGAATTTTTTCCAAGACCGCAACAACCATTTTAGGATCACAATCAACGAGCCAGATAGCGGGAGCCAGAGCTCGGCTGCTGGACGGGCGTCGTGGGGAGTTTACGAAGCGATTCGGTCATCGAGCTAACGGGTCAGAAGAAGCATATTGGCGATTTGCTCGGGCGCTGGGCGACCGCCATCAATCACTGGACGACGGGACTTTCCTGTGATATTAGAAATAAATCTTGTGACAGTCATTGCCTTAAAAAAGACGAGAGAGCGAGAGAGCGAGAGAGCGAGAGAGAGAGTGTCTGAGAGCGCTGGTGAATGAGAGCGAGCACCCTCATTTGTGATTTGGGAAGCGCCCTCAGGTTGGGCTTTCAGGTTTGATGAAGATGATCCCACCTCCCACAAAGCGAGGTCAAAGTTCCCACCCACTCTTGCGTCAAGTTGAATTTGGGTATGATTCTGGCGTTATGCTTTCTTTCTAAGAAAACTACGAGCAAAGGCGATGTTTGAAAAGTTGACCCTGAGACCTGAGAGTCAGAGCCTCGAGTTAAGCGTTTACGCTTATAATTCTTGTTTCTGTATTCAAAACCTTTTTGATAATATCTGTGGTGATCCAACTAAAATGTAACCCTGAAAATAAAAATCTTGGTTGTCATTGACAGGGTTGCCCCTGGAGACCCGATAACGATTGTACTCTGGAGGATCTTTGTCCTGAGGATTTATGTCTTGGCTAAAAATAGAAACACAAATTCAAAAGTCCAACTCCAGAGGGGGTGACATTTTTTGTTATGAATTCAGAGCAACTTTCAACAAGGAAATTAAAATATCATTACTTCAATGAAGGCCCATGAAGTTGAACAAAAGCACACATAATTACAAAGAAGACAAGCAGCCTTTAGAAATGATGCCGGCATGCAGCTCACACATAGCTTTAGACGTCACTGCTGGAAGCGTCTTTTAATGCTGCGATGTGAAAACATCTGAGTTTTGTTAAGACAATAATGTCATTATTTCTCAGCGGCCGGGGAGAAAACGTTCCACGACGCCTACCTCCTCCGGTTTCATCCGTCTGTTTGAGATTATTTCAGATGCTTTCTGGACCAAAGGCAAACATAACATTTCCAAAACATTGGTAAATCAATAACTAAATATTTGTGAATTCTTTTTTTTAATTTATTAAAGTTGTTTTATAGCTTCATTCGCTGGTTTCTGTTTCAGCTGAAACATCTTTGGCTTCGATGGATGAAGCTTTCTTAAGGTTCATAATGTATCGTGATCTAAACTCTGATATCCCTGCTTAATGTTTTCCCGATTTTTTCCCCTACCATTTAAAATTACATGTACGTCTTAAAAATGAGGAGTTTCCCCTCCAACATCCAAATAGATGAATTTTAGAACAAAGGAATTCGATTTAAAGGTCTCATGACCAGAATTGTTGCGCTCCGTGTTTGACTCTGGCTGGATAAAAACAGAATTGAGTGGATTAGCAGCTAGCTAGCGAGCAAAGAGTCCCGTGAACTGAGCGAGCGTGAGCGACTACAAGGCGTTAAATCCAAGGAATACTGGGATTAATTTAGACAACATGAAAAGAAACAGGATTGCTGTATTCGTGGTGCGTTCAGGCGTCAAAGTAAATAAGCAGAGATCGATTGAACACGCTTTACAAACAATTATAAAATCATTTCTCCTGGTGGGAAGAATCTTCTGACCGCATTTTCGCACCTTCCGCCACATTTCCAACCGCAGCTAACCGTTAGCTTAGATCGATATTAATGGTGCGTAGCTACGTCTACGCAGTGTAAAGCTCTGGCTGCATTAGCGTCACTCCTTTCTCTTTCAGGATATAGTGCCAGCTGATTTATCTTTGCCAAGGAGGTTATGTTTCTGGCAGCGTTTCTCTGTCGTTCTCCAAAAGGTTGCCGACGGATCTTGATGGATTTTATCGGAGAGGTTAGGGCACGACCCAAGAAACAATCCATTACATATTGGTGATGGGCCAGAGGCTAACTGAGCTACCTTGGCAGAGCGGTGCGTTCCCTGAGTGCTGTCTACTTTGGTATTCAAGCTCTTAAACAAGTCTGTTGCAGCGGAATCCTGAAGTGAAGGCCAGCGGCTGCGTCATGCATCGCGGTACATCAGAGAACCCGCGTGTGCCCGGGCAGCCCGGGAGAACGTCTAACATCACCCGAGAAGCGATGAAGGCTGAGAACAAACAAAAGCTGTGAGAAGCCCGGCGCCAAGGTGGAGCCGGAGCTCTGGAGCCGGCGCTCACCTTCATTCCGCTCTCTTCTAGAGCAGACCTCCACTTCTCTAGATTCTCCTCTACCTGCTCCCACTGCAGAGCGCAATGTCATCTGCAAAACACCATATTCCAAGGGGATTCCTGTTTCACCTCATCCGTTAGTCTATCCATCACCATGCCAAATAAAAAGGGTCTCAGAACTGATCCCTGGAGCAATCCCACCGCAACATTAAACTACCCTTTTCTTTTTCTCTTTTAAATCAGTTTTGATTATTTCTAGCCAAATAACAGTTTTTGAATTTAGAGGCTCCCAGACTAGATTATCCAACCGAAAACTATCAAATCAGGAGGGGCACTTCAGTGACCAATCACATTTCAGTTGTTGCCAGTGCCCCTTCTTGCCCCACCCCTTGATACGCCCATGCCAATATGCAAATTACAACCACCACTCTGGATTAAGAAGGTAAACTATACAGATGATGTCAGACTAAAAAAAGGTCAGAAGTTAGAAACAACGCTAGCAGCAAGAAAGGTGCTAACATTAGCGTGTCTGGCGATGAGGATAAAGTTTGACATCCTTTGATGAAGGATTATATCTTCTCCTTTCACCGGATTAAAGCAAATAAATGCATTCAGTATTGTTTTATCATCATTTGCTTTTTTTTATTACTTAACTCCATGAAGCTTAAATATAATCGGTGTTGATGGAACGCCCATACATTCCTCCCATCGGAGGTGCGTGTATCGTTTGATGTTTTTTCCCTCTTGCCGAGCACCTGGAGGGAAAACGAATGATTTGGTTCCCAGTTTTTAATCATGCGTGTGTCAGATTTGGAGTTCAGGCAATTCTTCCACTTCATTGCTCTAATTATAGTGGAATTATCGGCGCATTCGCATTAAACAGCCATCCGCATCACCTGGGTGTCATGACAACGGAATATGGCAGCTTCTTTGGTACCCGGTGAGCGATGAGTGTCGGTCAGGACGGATCTGCTCACGCCAGAACGAGCTCTGCTCGACGCCTCATCCGAAAATGGTTCCTGCGACAAACGGCAAAGCGTTTAGGGCGCCTCAGCTTTTTCACGACCTTCGCCAAGAAAAATCACTCAGCTATGAATTTCTGGCAGCTCACATCTCTACTTTTCGGATTCCATTACGTAGATTTTTCTAAGCACTTTTTGGAGGAAATGGGACCCTTTGAAATAACATATCAAGGTGATCCAGTTAAAAGAAGCTGATTGTCACCGTGGCAACAGAAGGTAATTAGTGAAAAGGAACAGAGGGAACAATATTTAGCTAGTGCTGAGAAAACGGCCTGGAGCGGGGGGCATCTTTGTCCCGACAGTCTTTAGTGACAATTCCCCACAGCGGCCCATAAATAAAGATGCTTACAAATGTCTTCCGGGGACGTCCTCATTCATTCCGAGAGGCAATCGTGTCTCTCCTGGTTCCTGCCTCATTGCCGCGGGCAAAGTGTGTAGGGAAGTGTGAGGAGGTAAACGAGGACGGCTCAAAGTCTTTGCATTCATATCTTGTGAGGTGAGGTTTTGTGTGGCCAAGCCGTAAATTATACATCAGGAATCGTCCGTTATTCCCGGTCCTCATATTCACCGGAATGCTGATTTCATTGCTACTAGTTTAGTAAATAAATAAGACTCAAGATTACAAGAAAATGTTTGATTACGAGCACGAAACACCGAAACAATAGAAAAGTTCCTACAATGCTGTGTTTCCTCAGGGGAAAACACATTAAATTAAAAAAACGGCACTTGGATTACTTTGGAAACCGATTATTTGTGCGTGTTAATTTAAGAGAACAGCATTTTCAAACATTAACGCTTCTCGTGATCAACTGCCCCCCCCCCCCCTGCTAATTACGCCGAGTCTGCTTCGTTGGCCGCGCTCCTCGAGACTTTCCATCTTTCATTTTGCCCTGGCTTCTGCCTTTAGCCGCTTCCCCAAGGTTAAATTGAGCCTGTTATTTGTTCTCCTTGCAGAGCCAAGCCTTGGCCCACTACAAGGGGACCAAACACGCCAAGAAGCTTAAAGCCCTGGATGCGCCGAGGAGTAAGCTCAAAGCCTCAGCCGTCACCAAGGAAACCGCCAACCAGGAGATCACCATCGACCCCTCGCAGGTCCCCGACGGCGCCGACAGGAAAGGTTTGGGCTTCCCTCCCTGCCCTTCCGTAGGGAACGAACGCCGGACCCGACCAACGCACCTTTAGCTTTGCTTGTCGCCCCAGGAGTTGGATGCACTCGGTGTTGATTAGATCTTTGTGTTGGCTGCGCCGCCGATGGCCGGCTGCCCACTCAGAGACAGCTAGACGTAAATGAAAGCGGGTCGGAATCGGCTTTAGCAGCCAAGCGTGCGAGCATCGTCGAGTAAATCCGTCGTATGAGCTCAGTGCACTTGGACTAGAGACTGCCGACGAAACCAGGAGAGGCTAGCGGGCGGCTCAGAGGCCGTTAGCGTGCGTTCCTGTTTATCGTAGCATGGGTTGGATGGGTTACGGCCATTACATGATAGTATATATGGATTATACATTATGCACAGGGCTGATCGGGATCACCGCGTTGGTTGGCCACGCCCCACGCATTGAGCGAAGGCAACAAGCTGGCAGGCTTCAAGTTGAATTCCCTCTCTCCATTCTTGGCTCTGCTGCTGCAGCGTTCATCGGTTTCCGTGTCCGACATCACAAATGCCTTCGAGGGGGGAGACGTTGCCGGCGGGCGCGCCAACAACGCCATCTGTGAAAGCAGCTGTAAACTCGCACCAGCAACCCCGACCGCCGCCCTTCTCGTGCAATTTACTTTCACGCCACTTCTTTCTTCTTCGCTGGTTTCGCGTACGTGTTCGTTGCGCCTCGTTTGAACTGCAGCTGCGCCGCCGACATCACTTCCGGTGTTTTTGTTCCGTGTCAGCGACTCAGCGGGGGGGTCGTTTCAGAACCCCCCGAGAACTCACACCAAGTAAAATTAAAAAAAAAAGGACCAGTTTTCATTCAAGCGGAGATTCACGTTAAAGCAGATGGAGCGAGTTTCAACATTCCAGCCAGGCACTGATGGCATTTTGCCTCAAGGTGCCCCCCCCCCCCCTTAAATCACCGTCAGCTCCAGCCTCCGTGTCCACAATGTCACATTTGCACATTTTCCTATTATCCAGTTTTGGATTGCATTTTTCCGGTTAGCTTCCCGACTGAGACTTATTCATCTCCTTGCATCCAGGTGTCTGTTTTAAACCCGGTTATCTCCGCCTGGGTTAATCTGAAAAGCGTTATTATTCCCGCTGCTCTCAAATCTCGAAAATACTGAAAGGAAAACTCAGCGTTCCGACCCGGCAGGAACCAGATGCAGCTGTTCTAAAGGATTTAATCTGTTCCCACCGAGGATAGCATCGTGACCTCCCCGCCTCCTCCTGTAGGAGACTTTCTGGGGCTTCTTATGTCATGAATTTGGCCCAATAAAAATCTTCCGATTTAACAGTAACATGATTTTTCTTTTTGGGGGGGGGACGGGGGACATGTTGGGCCGTTTTACCCGTGGCTTTCTTTTTCCACAGAGATTTAAATCAGGAGCATATTTCTGGAGCTTTCGTTTAACCAAGTCAGACTTAAAGTTTAAAAGATGCTCGAGGTTTAAATCCGACATTCAGGTACGCTCATCAGGTCTGAGTGGAAGTGATCGGCTTCATAAACGCTGCGAACATCAATAATGTTCCAGAGCAGGCGAGGAGAGAATTAAAACAATCCTCTGCACCGCTCTGAGACGTTAAGAGTCTTTTAATCCTGTTAAATTTCCTCCTATATTTTATTCATGTCAGTGTGAAGGGCCACATTTTATTGTGTTTATTCAATTATTACATATATTTTCATTTAAGGGCAGCAGCAGCACATTTTAAACTGCAAGAAATGTAATTTAATTTAAATATATACAATATATTCTATTTAATTTATAAAACAATCGATGGTTTTGTTGACTTTTTTCTCCGGCTTTCATCCGACTCACGCAATGCAATCACATCTCAGATGCATTTCCTGCACCAGGGAATCGTTCTTCGACTTTTCTGGAGATTTTTTATTGATGCTTTCACTTTTAAAATATGATGGATTGATCCGTGCAGCCCAGAGAAATCCTCCAACATCGCAGGCTTTCATATTTAATGGTCTGAGCCTGCGTTGGCTCTGCTGCCGCTGCTTCTTCACTCGTTCCTCCTCTTCATTAACTTTTCTACAACCACATTAAGGATTAGCCGTGGGACGTTCGAGCACCGCGGGATCCTTGAGTATCCAAGACGAACTAATTAACCAGCCAGATTCGCTGTATCCTTTTTTATGATGATGGCGCTTCTTGAATTATGAATTAATACTTTGGAGGAAGTATTTCATGCAGCCGATGAAGACATTTTCTGTACTCATAACAAACACATCTGGCTGTCTGGGTTTGATTCATCTTATTTTACATCTGAATTCACATCAGAGGAATGAAAGCAAAGCTAATTATTATTGGATTATATCTTGTTTATTCATTTTGAACACCCTGAGTCATCTTAGACCTTCCGCTGTGTGGGCTGTGGCATCATGGGAGTTGTTGTCTTCATCATTAAACAACTACAGATGCAGAGGACAAACAGGAACATCCTTCCTGCATGTTCTCCAACCAACTCAAGCGAATTCTTCCGTTTATTAGAAAGAACAAACTTTGTAAGCGTGGGATGATGTGGGGGAAAAAAGCCACAGAAACATTTTGAGGCTCCTCAGGGAGACGTGACGCTCTTTTATATCATGCTTGAAACTAGCGGCTTCAGGCTCCGTTAGCGGTTAGCCAAGCAAAAACGTAAGAATACTTTATTGCCCCCTGAAGGACATCTTTCTCGGGGCAATAATGCAAACAAACAACTCTGACTTTAGACAGCACAATAAAAAAAGAAAACGATGCATCGTATAAAGATCTGATGAATAAATAGTGCATGAAGTGCCTGAGGAGGACAACGCAGCACGAGCCGTTGCATTGTGGGTAGTGTAGGCAGCAGGTTTCCAGATAAATATTTTCATTGCTGATTACAATGTTCATATTTTTTATGGTTAGCAAGTGGTGACAAACCTGATTTAGCATAGTTGCTATCTGCAAAGCTGGAATCCCCCCCCCCCAAAGACTCTAGTTCCCTCTTCCCTCAATTTCCCTTTGGGATTAATGAAGTATTCTGAATCTGAAGTGTACGATTACTTTTTCAAATTTCACCCATCTTAAATGTTTGACGGTGTTTTCATTCAAAACAGCCTCACTGTGAATGGATTCCACCAAAACAGCTCCTGATTGGCCGACGCTAAGAGTTCCCGGACTGATCCCGGCATGTGGAACGTTGGAATAAAGTCACTACTGAGCGTCTGGTTTTCCCTGGTAATTTTAGCCCGCTCTACAAAAGCAAACAGAACTCTCCTCCCCGTCGTTCCTTCCCACTCTCTCGACGTCCATGAACTCGGCTTTTCATTAGAGCCGGTTTGGTGCCACCGATTTACCATCAAATACTTGAGCCCCCACGATAATGCAGCGTTTTCCTCGCCTCGGTTAATTCTTCTGACACCTGAGCACATTAGTATTCGTTAGCCACCCCCACACACTGTAGATGGGACAGAGAGACGCGTCGAGATGCTAAAGAGCACTGGAATGATTAACAACCATTTGTTGCTGAGCGCCTCTGAGGTGTGTGTGTGTGTGCGTGTGCGTGTGCGTGTGTGTGTGTGCGCGCGCGCGCGCTTAACGTCGGGTCCATTGCCGGTGTTTGGGGATCCCTGATCTAACCTAAAAATACACCTGCTTCATACGAATGCCATGTGCATCTGTAAAGGGTTTCCATGACAACCTGTTATTTACTTTATCGCTGAAGTGTCTGCCCTCCGCTTGATGGACAGCTGGGCGCAGCGAGACGGTACAGATGACTTGGGTGACTTAGCGGCCGCCTGTCAGGATTGTGCTTGTGTTTCATCTCGCCATTCGCCGGCCGGGGGCGGAGGGGGGGGGGAGGGGGGGGGGGGGGGGGGGGGGGGGGGGGGGGGGGGGCTGAACCTGCCATCGCTCAGTTCCAGCCCAGCGCCTGAGGAAATGTACCCTGATATTAGCTATTAAAGAGCAGATTGTCAGGGGAGCCACGCTAGCGCTGACAGCAGCTGTACCAGGTAGCAGGAGGCTAGCTCAGGCTCCGCCCCCGGCATCTCCATCCTCAGCCCCCCCCCCTTTGTAGCAAAGTCTGGGTTGGACTCAAACCCTCCTCTGTCAGTCAGACATCAGAACCAGTTCCAGACCTGATGGGTGTGCGATTAGCTCGAATGTCTGCTTCTGGATATCAGTGCGTAACCACGGAAACATCCCAACAGAAATTCGGTGCGGATCATTTGCTTTTGAAAGAAGGAGAGAAGAGAGAAATGATCCCTGCTGCGGTTCAATATGTCGGGTCACCTTTATTCCCCTCCGTCGGTGCTCTCCGTCGGTGCCCTCGTAGCGTTGAATGCTAATGTTTCACTTTATCAATCCGCCGTTCAAGGAAGGATTCAAGCGTGACTCTTTTTCTCATTTACTTGCTTTGAATGGAGGATGGTACAAACGGAGGAGGAGGAGGGGGGGGGGGGGGCACAGCACTCCTATCTGTGCCTCCCACCAGCTCCACTTCTCCTTCTTTAATTGCATCCCATACTCGCCATCTCTTTACTCCTCTTCCTCCTCGCTTCCCACACCCGATCCCTCCGTTCTTCGGCCTCAAACTTTACTTTTCAACTTCCGATTTAACTTCTCTCCTCTCCCCCCCCAGCCCCGCCTTTGGCTTCCAAATCCATCCCCATTCGTTCTCGGTTCTGATCCTCCCTTTCTTCTACCTCTCGCCAATCTCTCCATCATCCTCTGCTCTCCTTCCTCCTACTTTTGCTGCCCATACAAACGTTAGATTGATTGCAGTCATTATCTCCATTAATGAGACGGGATGAGTTCTTAACGTGCCCTCAAAGAGCCGGTTCGGTCACCGACTGAAGATATGGATTACCAAAGGCTTCCCAGAGTGCAGAGTTTAATCACCTGCCCCCTCCGACGGCAAATGGCTCTTTAATGACACCGTGGTGGATGGGTTGCCCCGACGCAAGGGCAAACGCGCGGTTGAGTTAGCATGGGTGGCTCGCGGAGCAGGCTTTGTAGTAAGTAGACAGATTAGGATGGAGGCGGATTTTCACGCCGTCATACGGCTCTGCTTCCCGGCTAGCGCCGCCAGAATGCTCATCAACTTTGTGTGTTGTTGTTGTTGTTGTTTTTTTCTTACATTTCTATGTCATTCAAAGGAGAAAAAAATGGGAGAAAACCAAGTAAATGAGAAATTAGAGAACGATTAAAGTGTTGTCGTTCAAAACAGGCTGATTGCTGTAGCTTATCATGAAAACAGGAAGTCAGAGGTGAAACAAAGGCCGTCTAAAAGGACTACACAAACACTTCCTGTCTAATACAGGCAAAATATATTTGGATGTTTGTGATCTTGCATCCGTTTTAAAATTCTCTGCCACCAATGCGTTTCAAAGAAGCTTGGAGAGGAGCAACGAAAGACTGGAATCGTTGTGGGATGCTGGCATCTGACCCTTCTGACCTTGAGGAAAAAATATGCTAGCGTGCTAACAACAGCTTGTTCATGATCTCGCTCATGTCGAAAACATCGACCAGAAATCAAACAGGAAACGCTTGAACGCCTTAATCTGGTGACGGAGAGGGCGAATGGCTCTACGTCCACATTCAGTCGGGATTAATTCCATCGGACATAAATTAGGATCAACAAAACAAATTCCAGTCGCGCTGCAGAGCGTAACAGTCTGGAATAACGGCCTGTTCCCCGTCCGGCGTTCCCCCTTCCCCTGAGCATCTGTTAAAACACACAGAAGGCGAGGTAGA